>NW_017259222.1:847684-856395 GCF_001594045.1 Atta colombica
AATATATATATCATTAATTCTTCACTTCATGAAGTGGGGAAGGCTAATCCAGTTGAAAATGTAAATATAATCAGCCATTCATTTTTGCGAACGTGCAAATATATGTTTCGTCGTGTCACTTCCATGCTGATTCATTCTCAGGCTTCTGGATACCGTTAACTTTCCGATTTACTAAGTATATTTGAGATCGTCTTTATATAATCGGCTTTCACATATCAAGGATCAGGATGGTTTCTAGTAATTAGCGATCAATCGTTTTTGCGAGGCGTAGCGAGCGGTGCGTATCGTGGCACTAAACGACCGGGGCCTTTTTTTTTTTACTCTGGGCCCCAAGGCCCGCGAGGTACTTGCCTCGTGCCGAGTCATGCGTGGAACTCCCAGCATCATTGCCATAACTCGTCGTGCCATGTTACCTTCGCAGAGTTTATGGCACCCTCGTTCTCGCGCACTCGGCTCGTAACAATTCGGTCGCCGCCGCATCCTCGGCACACAACTACGTTCGTATTTTCAGCCAAATCCGACGTTGCTCGCGCGACCGACAGATCCGAGAATTTATACGCTTAAAGTGCGAACTTTTTCATATCATCGACTTACAAAGCTGAAAAAATAAGTATTCAATTATTCACATGAGTAATTTGTGTCAATGTAGTCAGTAACGACACTTGAATTTATTAACAAACAAAAATTTCATCGATATCTTTTTCTCGTTAAAATTTATAAAAACCATATCTTTCGATTATCCAAATATCAATATTTTGGCCATTAATTATCTACTATTAACTAGTGTTATTAATCACATTATAGCAGTAATAATATAAAAGTAGAACTCTAATGTTAAAATAAATTTTTTTTGCATGCAATTATAGTCACAAACACTTTTCTCTAAGTGTGCTGATTCATACATGTGATCATGTTTCGCGAACGCGTCGGTTGTTTCTTCAATCGTGTCCGAAACAAGGTGATGATATGTGGGCCGAAGGTAGCGCGTCACGAGGATACCTCTGCCTCTGCTGGAGGGATCGGTGTGGCTGGACGGTTGGAAATAACGTGGCACATTATAGCGAGGCATTAGAGTGGCCGGTAGCCGACCGGCGAGTTTTTTGCCGGATTCCAGTAGCACCTTCGACAAACACCGGAGGAGGGAAGAGAGTCCTATGCTCTTCGCTACTTTTACTAGATTATCCATGAGTGCGGTTATCTCATGACTCGTTTCGCTCCTCTCCCAGCGAATGACGAGGCGTCCACTCTCGGTGATGTTCTACGCGCGGCATTGAGAATCCAAAGAAACCTTCAGAGGAATCTCTATGTAGCGCTTGTCTACGTAGTACCCGTTCGCGGAGAAAGTGACGTGCTGACGGTCTCCGGCTGCGCCGGACTCACTTCTGCCGCGTATGAGAGCGAATCGATACGGCATCTACGAACGATCCTTCTCCGGATGACGTAACGCCATAGCGTACACGCGGTACAGATGAAAACGAAAGTCATGAATATTTTTAGCATATTTCTCTAACAGTGAGCTATATCGTTAGATAAATGATGGTCTATTATACGTTATAGCAAATTGCAAAAATCATTAAATATTATCACAATGTGTGCATCGCATGAGAAGTGCCATCATAAGCTTTCTTAAAAATTTATTGTCACTAATAGAAATTAAAATTAAATGATTAACGTCCTATTATTTTGCGAGGAAACTTTCTTTCTTTAATTCGGAAACAGTCAACTGAAGTAATTTTTAAAAAATATTGCGTAAATGGGGGGAGAGGGTATATGCATAATGATCTCAGATACCAATCAATTGTAGAACGATTAATAATATACAATATGTAATTAATAATAATGCCTTTTAATTAGGATCTAAATTTTTTGTTAATTTAACACAAGATGAATATGTTAAAAAGTAACACGAAATTATGTAAAAATTAACACAAAAAATATAACATTGATGCAATTTGTAAGCAATTGTGATATTTCTTCAATAAAATTGAAATATTTATAATTTTTAAATGAATATTTTATTCATTTAACTTAGAAGTTATATTTTAAAATACGTTAGTTTTATGTTATTTATTCATTTATTCATAAATTGCAGGAGGATTACATTAACAACGTTCACCTCAAGTGAACTTTTATGCAATAAAAAACTGACTATATTCTCTAGAAAGATCCTAAAACTTTTTGAAATATTTTCAAATTCTTTTTGGAACGTAATATTGCTCGGAAGAAAATCATACAACGATGTGATCTGATATGAATACAATAAAGGATGCGATTAAAGATCAGTAAAAATCTCATCGAAACAACTTGAATAATCTGCTAACTGGAGTTTCACTGACGGTTAGATACCCCTAGGAAGTGCATCGTTACCCCTCAAACATTTTTTTTTTCACATAATCCATGCTATCTTCTTTTCTCCCTCCCCTTTAGTTCTCCGGATCCCCAGCCATGAGTCACGTAATAGTTTCTCTACATCGGCCCTAATGATTTATGCCTTCGGTCGGGTTTTATGTATTTCTGCGCAATGCGTGAGGCTCCAGCTTTTTTAGGTTCTCACTTCGTTGTTGGAGAGCGGAGAGAGGAGCAAAATATGAAAGAGAACGACAAAGAGAAAGAGCAAAAGGAAGGTCGGTATAGGGGGAAGAGAACAACCATAAAGAGTCACCGGGTCTGACTCGCGCGCTGCTGCCGTTAACTACGCGCAGCCTATATAGATCGATATAATTAATAGCTAGGCCATGGATCGGGTAACATATGGCTTGGGACAGGACACCAAAGAGACAGGCGCGGGCGAAAGGTGAGAAGAAACCGATTTCGCGGTCCTCCTTCGCCGCAACGTAGCCTCGACGTTAGTTAGAAGAGAGAAAGAGAGGGGTTCTGCTCGCTGAATTCAAAGGGATTATAAGACCGCGAGAATATCCGACGTCGAGGAAAAAGGACGATTCGCCTCGCGGCATGCTAATTCCTATCTGGTGGTCTCTACACCTACCTACAAAGGGACATATTCGTTCTTTTAAATTCTTTGGCCTATATAATGATTGCCTTGATTGTTCCTTGAGCATCACTGAAGCGGACATGGCGGGAGGAATGTGTTATTTCAATGTAGGCGTAAAATGGCAGTGATTTAATGGTCTAACATCGAAAGCAAATTATAAAGAGCGTTAATGAATATATGGAATAGCATTAGTGAAATCATTACCGACTATGTCGTTACACCTTGTTTATTGGATGATTGAGTCATCAATTATTCTTTCAACATATATGCTAGGATGCTAGGCAAGTTAAACCGATGCTTTTCTGCAATCTTAGAATGTCCTCTATTAATATGAAACTTTTATCGAGAAATATAAAGTCATTTAGCAAACGTGGCATCGACTACCAAGATAAAGCTGACATGATCCTGATCTACGAGGAAGCTAAGACATAATAATGAAGATAAAGTAATTCTAAGGCTGAAACATGTTCAATACCGGATACATTTATAATTCTAAGCTACTGTCTTTTTACTTGCAGAAGGTTTCTATACACGCGTAACATTTCGTTATTAACATGACCTGTAATACGAATCAATTAAGCACACAATTTTTTATGTTATATCGAAAAGATATATAATTTTTTATTATACATCGATATAAATATACATAGATATGGAATAATAATTACTTAATTTGCTCCAATTTTTTTATCTATAGCTTTTTTAAAAAGATTTACAAGATTTTCAAGTTTTATTATTTTTTTGTATTTCTTTAATCAATAAATCCTATTTATTACATATTTATGAATATAACGTACAAATCGTCATTACACGATACCAAATCTAGAGTTCGAGATCTAGAGTTCTATTTTGTATCATACAGCCTGTTGAAACTTATAAAAATGAGTAAAATCACTAGATATTGACTAAAGGTAAAAAAAATTATCAAAAAGAATTAGAAAAGAACTTTGAGAAAAAATCTAAAAAACATCTAGTATCTACTCTGACTCCTCTCTCTCTCTCTCTCTCTCTCTCTCTCTCTCTCTCTGCAAACTTTATTTGGATATATGCCACATTATTGTCTAAAATTTAGTTTTTGCAATTATCTGCAAGATTTTTGTGTAAAGATATAGTTGTAAACAATCTAATACAATCATCAGTACAAAATCTAATACAATACCTAAGTGGCAATAATGACAAATATTATTGTTAGATATAGTTTCGAAAAAGCGTTATCAATTAACTCATTAATTAAGCACCTCAGAATCTCTGCCTCGTGATTTAAAGACAAATTATATATAAAGACAAATATATTATGATATCGAAATAATACATATAAAAACGATGATCTAAAAAAATCTAAAAAAATGAATTCTATGATTTTTCTGGATTTAAAAAAAAATTCAGTTTTTACCATAGATAAAAGTTTTTTTACTCGATTTTTTATACCAAAGTAAAAAAAAACTGTTTTTTCATCTCTAGTATTGATTAGTAAAGTTATAAATATTTCAGTCAATTCGCTCATTTTTGTAATTTCACCAATTTCATGATTACACAATCGAACCCTCAGAGCCGAGTTACGTAACATTTCTTATACAGTGCCCCGTTTCCCCCTGAGAGAATACTCCTGAATACTACTGAATAGAAAAAAAAAAAAATAGCGCGATTTTACGCAGGATAGATGCGCGGTCGGAAGGGATAATCTCAGATTGCTAGACGACTCAATATTCACTGCCGAGACAGCTCGGCGCACGCAACGCGTCCTCCCGTTCGGAACACAAAGAGGAACGCTCAACCCCACGAGGAGAGAGAAGTTACCATTTGCATTTCCGCTGCAAACGCGGCGCCACGCACGTGCCTATCGTGCGCGTTGTTCGCGCACCCCTCGACGTCGGGCGAAGCACGCGAGCCACCGACGAGGAGGAGCAGAGTTTCCTCACCGCGCGCCGTGTACTTTGCATAATTTCACGAATCGCGCGTATAATCGTTCCGCCGTCGTACCGCCGCGGCGCCGCCGTCGGTGCTACGAAACCGTGCCGGCGACGCGCGACGGTTGTTTCATGCCGCGGGCGATCCCGCGACTCCAACCGATATTAGCATAAGGTTTGACGCGAGGTGTGCACACCTCGCGCCTGCTGTCCTCCGAAAGCGACACGTGGCCCCGCCACGAGACGCGACCGGAAGGGTTGAAGCCCGGTGAATTCTTCATGTTATTCCCCTCCCTCCCTCTGTCCTCCTTCCTCTTCTTCTTTGCGCCGTGCCGAAACTTGCATCGAGGAACTTGAGTGAATGTTTAGACATATATAGGTGTATAGGTATACGGAAGTGTCGCGATGTGACACGTGCCGCGACACGATGGTACGTTTACTCGCTCCGCTCCGCTGTGTACTCAGCATTAGCATGGGATTTCAATGCCAGCTCGCAGCGTATAGATTTTCCTGGCCTTTATTCTTTACAGCGCTTTCGGAGTACTGTCGCGTGTATAACTATGGAATATATGAGATTCGGCTCTCTTATTCGTGTGCCATGGTATTTTACAAGATATAATTCATAAATAATAGAAATCATTCCGAAATGAAATCTTGTGTCACACCAATGTAATTTGTTTGCCTGCAGATGAGTATTCAAGAACGTTCGAGGCTTTTATTGGAGAAACAAATTATGAAATATATTAAATAAAATGTAAAGTCTCTCGTCTTTTCTCGCGGTTCAGCAACAACTTTATAACAATCTTGAAGAAATTAAACCGAACGCGGCGGAGCTCCGCGAATAACGCGAGACAATGTGGCTCTCAAAAGCGCCGACAACGCTTCCATCATTAGAAAATCAATTTTCCCAGCGAATATCGTTGCCTATTGTTCCCTTTTTTCCACATGTCTCGTCCTATTCATCGCGGCAATCGCGTCGTTTGGGGGATTTTTATCGAAGCAGCCGCGGTAACGTCGAGGTGGACTGTCGATGAACGACCATGACCATGCGCACAATGGTTCATGCGATCCTTCGTATCTTCGCTTTTGATGCCGCGTATATCTACGTAGCTTTTGTGTCGCGTCTAAGATGCTTCGAAAAAGTACCGCGACTAATTAATGTCCGAGCTTTTTGCCAAGGCAACGTGCGTGTCGAATTTGTGATCACGACGTAATCCGGTAATTTCAACCATCTCCTCCATTTTCAGTATCCATTCAATGTTTTATTTATCGTAAATTGCAGTACAGAAAATTTATTTAGTTCAAACTATAAAAATTTAAGAAATCTCTAAATTATATTCAAGTATTATCCGACACTTTCAGAAATACTTACTGAATAAACGGATTTTTTTTTATGTCGAATTGTGTTATAAAAATATAGAGTTAGTAGAGTATAGTTTTAGTAGCTATAATACATCCGTTAATAATGTAATAACAGTAGAAATGTATAATTTCTACTGAAATTTATTTAAAGAATTATGAGTGTCTTAATTTTCGTAGCAATCGCAAAATTTATGGATTTATCGATTTGCGCATACAAGAATGTAAGAATATTTAAAATGAAATTTGTAAAAATAAGTTCCAAATATGTAACACTCAAAATTTCAAGAATATTTTATTATCATGTAAAGTTTTAACGATTTAAATATTGTTTTTTTTTTTACAATATTTCAGACTTATTTATTCGTTTTAATAATGAAAAGAGTAATTTTTTTATTGCCTCTCACGTATCGTGAATACTAAAAAGGATTTTGTGTCAACAAAAAAATTTATGGGACATCGAAAATGTGGTAAATGATGAGCACAAGTTCCGAGTCAGCACGTCACCTTAATGTTTCCTTGTCATTTCTAATTCATTAAGCGGATGCGAGTTAGTCTCTTAAAGTTTTGTAGCTACCAACTTGACTTATGATCTCATCATGCGATCGAAGTTACAGGCTTGGTTAGTGGCTATAGTGCCATGTATGTCGATCTGTGATAAGAATCGTAAAAGCCAACATTGTAACAAATTATATGGCGCAGGGACTCACCGTAATTAAATGTAGTGTCGTGTCTATAATACGATTTATTTCAATTGCGAAATTATGAAATGTTTCTATCGAACCTAAAAGTAGTCGCTTTTATAAAACATCTATGTGACACGCACCTCAGTCTTTAATCGAGATGCAAAGCTAAAACTTATCTCTCTCAAATTCCCATATAGATAATCAAAATCTCGCATTCATATTATTTATTTTAACTTATTTGCATTTAGTTAAATGATAAGATTCGTAACAATCGCGACTTACCAAAACGTTTCTGATGAAACCGTCGTGATGGCTCCTTGCGATGGTGGGGATAAGGATATTCAGGATGGAACATAAAAATTGAAATAAGATAAAAACGAAAAAATAATGTCCTGTTTGTAAATTTATTTAAGACTAGAAAAAACGAATATTAACATAATATTACTCATCAATACTAAAATGATGAAAATGAATTATTAAATAATAATAATAATAATAATAATAATATAACGAAGATGGAGATAATAATAATAAACTATATACATAAGAATGGTAGGAAAATAATGTATTGATCGACATACATAACATTGATGAATATCAGTGCTTAATACCGGCGTGAATGAGTGTAGGAAAAGTAAGCGAGAAGCGAAGCCACACCCTCGTCAGCCATGGATCGAGTGTAAAATAAAATAAATTCGAGAGAGAAATAAACGGACGCTGTGTGTACCGCCAGCTGTGGCGAGACATCCGGTTCCAATCGGAGGAAAAAATCGCGTGGGCAGACGAGAGCGTGACCATCACAAAGAAGATTCATAAATAACTAATATAAAAGAAAATAATAATTAATAATATTGGATCATATGCATAACACTTTCACAACGTCCCCTAGTCATAGGTATGATCGATATCATTCCCGATGTCGCATCTACATTACGTCGTCGTTAATGGCAGATAAGGCGCTATAGCGATACTGTTTTGGAGCTAACACGTAGAATTAATCGCTTACGTGTACTTGAATCGAGGCTAGTTGTGAGGAAGGGCCCTATCCGGATTTCGGATTCGACTTATACAGGGAGATAGAGAGACTTGCGCAGTATTTACAATGGAAGCTGAACGCGCAGCAAGAAATCCGTAAAGGGCGTCAAGACGTTGACGTTAAGATGTTGACGGAATGAGTTGTTAGCTTCGCAAATAATGACGACGATAACGAGAACGATAAAAGAACAATATATCAACTCTTAGAAATGTATCAGTTAAAACAGATAATCACTAAAGTTTCGTACTTAATAATTTATATAGATATACTAAAGCTTGAAATATAAAATATAGTATATAATAAAATTCTTATCTCTGAGTTTTTAACTGTACACAGGAAAAAGCAACTATTTAATTCAATTATATTCTTTAAGTTATTTAATTACTAATCATATCAAACGCTTTACTAATCTAAAATTAAGCTTATAAAGATTAAATAATACGTTCTGTCGTAACGGTTTATTATCACGTATTTTTCTATCATATTTCACTTTTTTCTTAATTATTTGCTTCAGTTTCACTTTTTCTCTTTCATTCTCTCATTTACTCATTCGCTCTTTCATACTACTTCCATACTTTCATATGTGCAGGAAGAAAGCCCTTTATCATCCATAATTATCGATACAATGAATCATCGTAATGCATATCATTGATAGGAACTTTAAAGAGTATTTCCTAGTGCTAGATATATTATGTTCAGATAAATATGTATCTGAACATTTTATATATATG
>NW_017259222.1:856495-916495 GCF_001594045.1 Atta colombica
TATAGGTACCTAACGTGGACGAATCGCAATATTGATGATTGTATTTAGCATAATATGCTGTTACTGTATATGAAGAGAATTTTCCTTTAAAATTCACTCTGAAAATATGGTAGTCGTGGTATAATACAATATTTTAAAGATTTTTACCATGCACTTCAGTAAAATTAATTAAATTTATTTTATACTTGTAGTTTTATTAATAAATGAGAGAAATTATAATTTACATTAAAATTCTTTAAAATACAATGTTGTCCCATGACTATCATATTTTTAGGATAAACTCTAAGAAAAAATTCTCTCCGTATATAGATCTGTTTTTTTTTATTCTTGCACTGAACTGGAGCTCTCTTTCTCGCTTTCATCAAATATCAAACATATATCTAACTGTAAGTTCCAAAAAGTACCAAAACTGTACATTAGTTCAGCCTCGTTAGAAAATAGACTCTATGTTATCAAACCGAATAAATTCTTTTAAAGTCATTCAAGTAATTTCATGTGCCCAATCATACATAGATAATAAATTATATAATTGCAATACATATTATATCTTACATGTAATTGCAGTCATTTATATGACCTTTGATTCGAATCCGCGGTAGCAAGTTCGAAATTCCTTGGCATAGTGTTAATTTTAATGATTTTAATGATTAATTATAAAATATATAAAATCCATAAAAATTTTGTCTGACACATTATTGTGATACATTTTTCTATACTATTTTCTATCTGACTGTTTCGCTGATAATTTATATATTAAGTGTACAACTTTGCTTCCGCCGTTTTCCTATAGATGGCTTTAGCGGTAAGTGGTGGTCGAAATAAATAGATCATAGACGTCATACAATAAACTTGGGCATCTATCGACATAAACCCATAGAAACATTAGTCGATTTGTGTCTTCATCATAAAGTTATTCTCGATTGAAAATGTCAGTTTATGAGCCAAATTCTCGTCATTTGCGGGAGGGTTTAATTTTTTGCTTCAATATGAAGAAATCTGCGGCTGAGGCTGCATCGAATGCTCTCAAATACTTATGGTGAGGCCGCTATTAGTGAAAGAACATGTCGTGAGTGGGTTCAACGCTTCAAGAACGGTGATTTTGACGTCCAAGGTCATGCTCTGTATTTGGTGGGACCAGCTCGGCGTAGTGTGTTATGAACTGTTAAAATCGCCTGAAACAATCACAGGCGATCGGTATCTAACGCAATTGCTGCGTTTGAGCCGAGCATTGAAAGACAAACGGCCGCAATACAACGAGAGATACGATAAAATGATTTTGCAGCATGACAATGCTCGACCCCATGTTGCGAAAGTGGTCAAGACATAGTTGGAAACGTTGAAATGGGAAGTCCTACCCCACCCGCCGTATTCTCCAGACGTTGTTCCCTCTGACTATCACTTGTTTCGATCAATGGCACACGGCCTGGCTGACCAGCATTTCCGGTCTTATGAAGAAGTAAAAAATTGGATCGATTCGTGGATAGCCTTAAGAGATGATCAGTTTTTTCGACGCGGAATTCGTACGCTACCCGAAAGATGGAAGAAAGTAGTGGCCAGTAGTAGATGGACAATACTTTGAATCATAAATGTATAACCAATTTTTTACAATAAAGCCTCGAATTTCGGAAAAAACGGCGGAAACAAAGTTGTAAAAATCAATAATAAACGATTTATTAATTCCGTATAATCACAATAAGTAAGAAATATTCGTAATTGGCTTCCATAATTCCGTGTCAATTTATATCACATTTGTAATCCTTTTTTATTATCCGATCGGATAGCCAGATATTATTAATATCCAGAAATATATCCGATTGAGATTTTATATTGAAAGTTTGCGTCATTAATGAAAATTTTATTCGTTTTAGCTGAACTTCTTGCAAAGTTCATTCTTCCTTTCACGGGAAGATAAAGAAAATTATCGTTATTTTTCCTTTGCTTTTTTTTTAATTGCGCATCGAATTTTTCCATATGGAGAGAAATCAAATATAAATGTCAGCTTTGACCTTTGGGATCTGTCATAATGATTTGATTCTTGAAATATGTTGTTCAACAAAATCTAAGAGACACGTATTTTTTTTGCATCAGCCTAATCTCAGTTTTCAAGGATGAAACAATTCCTCAAAATAAATGAGAGTATTTTTCAAATACAAGGTTGCTATAGATTTAGAATTCCTAGAAAAATATAAAAAGTCTGGAATTAAACATTTTTTTCACAATTTTCTTAAATGTTCTTATTTTAAAAAGTATTCATAATTTTTTAAATATATCTAATTTTAAATATATCTACATTTATAATAATAAACATTAAAAAACATTAAAAAATTATACACTTTATATATACATTTTTTACATATTATTACAAAGGAAAACGCTTTTAAGATATTCTTGCGTTCATTTCTTGTTCGTAACGCCGTTTTTCCATAATAATTGGAAATTATTGGCTATTGTCCTTTCTTGCTACGCAGCAAACACAAATGTTTTCGCGTACTGTGTGCAAGAGCCTCTCTATCTTCTATTTTTCCACTTTTTGCTAACGCGTTTAGATTAGCGATTTATTTATATTTATTAGTTTCAGTAACGTTAAATCACTTTAACAATAAAATTAACTACTAATCGATTTTAAAAATTCAAATATTAACACGATATTCGATCGCAATATTAGACACTAAGATCCTCGCCTTAACCAAATGTAACTTTCTTCACTTATTTGTATCGAAAATTTTTTAGTTCATTTTTATTTAATATTATTAAAATTTAAGATTACATATTTGATATTAATCATGGAAAATATTAGATTTTTTTAAAAATCCAAACACAATTAAAGCGTATATATAAAATCATAAATTTTGTCTAAAACATTTTTCTGTACATTTCAGGGATGTATTGTGTATTCCACAATACATGACTACTGATAGATTGAAATTCTTATTCTCTGTTCTCTGTTCCCTGTTCCTTTTATTATTCTCCTCATCTGTCTGTTTAATCAATTAAAACTGATAATTAATAGCAATCAAATAATAGCTTTGAGAGGTCATTTCATCCTTTATGTTAGGGACGCACCGGATATTCGGGAAATATCTGGTATCCGGTATTATCCGGTACTTTTTCACTATCCGATCGGATAATCGTATATTATTATTTGATAATATATCCGGCTAAAATTTTATATTGAAAATTTGCGTGATTGATGCAAAATTTTATTCTTCTGTGCTGCACTTCTTGCACAGTTGATTTTTCTTTATTTTCTTTTTATGTTAGGAAAATAAAGAGAAAATTATTATCGCTATTTTTCCCTTGCTTTTTTTTGCAAGTCTTGCTGTAGATATCCGATCGGATATCCGAAGAAATAACTGGTATCCGGTCGGATAGTTGTCCTACTGAATATCCGACTAGATATCGGTATCCGAAAAGAAGTGATACCGGATGTCCGATATCCGGTATCCGATAATTTTACGATCCAATGCATCTCTATTTTATATCTGAGAGATTGGACTGAGATATAAAAAATACGTCTTTAGATTTTTACGTTTAATAACATATTTCAATGAAAATCGAATCGATCCCGGACAACTGTGACAGTTTCCCTTGTGAGTAAAGCAAACTTTCAAACAATCTATCATACAAATATATGTATGTATGTATGTATGTATTAAATACAAGCTATAAATATAATGTATGTGTGTATATAATATATATATATAATATATATACACACATATATGTAATATATATGTACATATACTATGTAAATATATGATATTTATAAATATATAATATATGTACACATATTTATAGATAAATATATATATAGATTTATATGATAGTTCGTTATAAATTTGTACGAATTTCAATTCGATATCATATGTTCGGTATGATTCATTTAATCGTTTAAGTCAGCCAGACACTCACCGGCCGTAGTGCTAGGTGCGCTGGCCGCAGCGGCGGCGGGATGCTGTTGCTGCTGCTGCTGCTGCTGTTGTGACTGAAACATTGCCGTGGGATGAAGGAACACGGATCCATACATCATGTTTTCGTCCGTTTGCTGTTGTTGCTGCTGAGTGACTTGTTGACTGGCCGTAGTGACCACCGGCGAAGTGCCGATACCGGGCACGCCGGCGGCATTGTTGCCACCGGGCACGATCGGCGCTCCGGGAGTCGGTGGTACCAAACTGCCCTCTTCGACGGCCACGCGCACCGATTCGATGTGTCGCCGCGAAAAGACGTGCTCCTGCAGCGGTGTCTTGGCCGAGTAGCGTACAGAACACAATCTGCACTCGTCTGGTCCGGTTGGGCCACGATGTGGTTGAACGGCTGAACCTTCGGCTGGCAAACCAGCCGCTAATCTGGCCTTCTTCTCCTTAGCACGGGCGTTCTGGAACCACACCTGCAACTCGTCTCATTAGTATCCGTGAGCTCGGATCGTGAATTAGATGCACACGCGTTCAAGGAATGGTCTTCTTGTGGATATTAATGGTTATTATGAGCTCGAGGTCGGCTCACATGAGGACTATCGATGCTCACCTGGACCACCCGTTTCGGAAGACCAATCTCACGGCCAAGCATCTCGCATTCGGCCATCGTCGGCGTCTTGTAGTCCGAAAAGAGTGACTTCATCACCTTCACTTGTGTAGCCGACATCTGTGTACGGTATCGCTTGCCGCCGGATTGGCCGGTATTGCCGCTCGACTGTCCACTGGTCACTGGTGTCCCAGGCGTATTCCCAGTACTTCCGCTAGCGGGTCCTTGCCTCGAGCTCTGCGTGCTCGAGGCCGGACTAACCGGTCCACTTTCATCATCCAAAAACTCCGTTGTCTCGCTCATGCTGTCATCATCGCAAATGCTACGTTCGGATAAGTCAGTTAGAGGTCCGCAATCGCTACCGCCGCGGAAGTGGACACCGTGTTGCTCTTCAAGAAGGCTGCTGAAGTTGCTCAAGCACAATTTTACTGGCCGGCTGAGATCGACTGGTTTGCTTAGATCCAATGGTGATTCGCAGCTATTTCCACTGGCTTGATGATTTGCCGTTTCTTGTTTTCCATTACTAGCGTGCGCTTGTATTTCGCTAAAATATCGCCTCATGTCATCATAGTATTTCAGGGATTTTAAAGATGACTCCATGATGTCGCTGTTAGGTGGAAACAATGGTGGCATCATTTGAGGAGTGCTAGAATTCGAAGGAACAGATTCCATCGAAAGTTCTTCATCCGGGATGTTATCGATGTTCACTTCGCCGCGAGCCACCTGATCGGCATGTTTGCTGCTGAGATGAGATTCTAAAGCGGATTTGACTTTGAATAACGCTGGACAGAATGGACAGCGCTTATTGATAACTTGGCTGTGAGCACGAAATTGGCCTTTGCGCTCGCGAGCGCGCGTATTCTGAAACCACACCTGTACCACACGCTTCTTCAAACCAACCTCCCTAGCGATTGTCTCCAGCATCTTTCTTGATGGATTAGATTCGATTTGATATTTCTGATAAAGATAGTCTAACTGTTCTGGAAGTATTGTGGTTCGTAAACGTTTGTCCTTGGGTTGCTCGTTGTGTTCCGAGTTCGAACGGTTGTCGCTGCCAGTTCCCTCCTCGAGATCCTCGAATTTCCTCTTTTGTATCATGCTGATGAGCGAATGCGGGGTGTCCGTTGCAACTCCAGCCTGGCTAGCGTTAAGCGCTTGCTGCTGTAAGATTCCGAATGGTGAGTCAGGTGGATACGCAGAGGGAAATAAGGTCGGGTTCATGATATGTATTAACTGATGTTCGCGCCAAAGTTCAAATCGGCCGAACATCAGGTTGCATTTTTCGCATTGAAAACTACCTTCCTTCGATTCTGTCTGTGACTGTTGCTGCTGTTGTTGCTGCTGTTGCTGTTGCGACTGATGTGTCTGAGGCAGAGTTTGCTGCTGATGTTGATGAGGTGACGTAGCAGTGCTCAATGGTTGTTGCAACTGTTCGGAAAGCGCGGGTGCGGTTGATGGATTGTTAGTTACTGTATTAGTTGTAGTCGTTGTGGAGCTACTGTTACTGTCTTCGGAACTCAGAACTGCGGCGACCTGAGCTGCCGCAGCCTGCGCTTGCGCACTCCTCTTGGCGTCTTCTTCTTTGAAACAATGCGTTTTTTGATGGCGTATGAGTTCGTAATATCTTTGAAACACTAATAGGCATTTTTTACACTGGTAGTTTAAACCTGGCGTTCTCTGAAATCGACCAGATCCGTCATCATTTTCGCGTCCGCCTGGTGTCACGGGTTCGGCGGCCGGTTGATTTTCATATACTTTACGTGCTTTCTGCCTAGCGTTTTGAAACCACACTACAATCACGCGTGGACTCAAACCGAGGAGTTTGCTAAGATATTCCAAATCATCATCTTTTGGATACGCATTGTTTTCAAAGAATTCCTGAAGAACTTTTATTTGATAATCGGTAAATCTCGTACGATTAGCACGCTTACCGGAACTGCCACCAGAAGTGCTGCTGCCGTTACTATTGCCACCGAAATAATCAGTTGGACCACGACCCGGGCTTAGAGATCTCTGAGGTGTGAGTGCCATTGCAGCAATTGCACTCGGTACTACGCCGCCGGCTCCTGGAGTAGGACTGGCAAAGTTCTGGGAGGTCAATTTCGGTGGTAACATCGGAGTACTCGGGGTATTCGTGGTTGATGAAGTATGGGAGGAAATATCGTGATGGATAGCCGAGAATACGGAACTCATACTGAGTGCAGGTGAATGCGGTCGCGATTGTTGTCCACCTGAACTGCCGGGCGAATGATGCTGCTCTTCTTGATGTTGTACAACTTGTTGTTGCTGTTGACACTGTGACTGTTCGAGTGCCTCCTGTTTAATTTCGGTAGATTGAGATGCGTTGGTGTTTTGCATAGACGGTGGAGGCGTGGCTTGCTTATTTGGGCTTTTATCGTCAGAGGAACTGCTACCGGATACGCTCGAATTTAATGGGGTTACCTTCGCTTCACCAGTTTTCTCGTACTCTTCGAGATTTAGAGTGGTACTTGGTGGGTTATTAAAATTATAAGGACTATCTTTGTTACGTTGTCGTTCTTTAAATAACGTATTTCGAAACCAATGTTTTATAACTTTAGGCGGCAGACCACTCTGAGCGGCCATGTCTAAGATTTGCTCTTCGCCAGGAGAATTATTAATATCGAAATGAGCCCGTAATATTTTTAGTTGTTCGTCAGTGATACGTGTACGCGCTCGTTTCTGCGATGCAGCTGCATTTGCCTGAAAGGTCAAAAGGATCACTTTTCTCCTGATATCTAATTCTAACGTTCGACATTTATCTATAAAAAAAAATATTGTATATCTATAAAAAAAAAAAGTGTAGTATTAATAATGAAAAAGCAGTAAGTTTTTGTCGGAAAATCACTGCTTCAGTGAAGCTATTAAAGCTATTAAAATCTAAATAAGAAATTATTAATGACCTTTCTTTGATTCCTTACTGAATCGAAATGTATAAAAAACCAATCAAAGAATTTTACAATAGTTGCAAAGCTCTCTACTGAACACAGTCAATGATTTTTATAATTTAATTATTTCTTGTCAAAATTTAGGGAGGAGTCCTCTTGCAAGTGTTCTCTTGCGTATGTTCATGAATGTTGGAATTAATAATTGAAAGAAAAAAAAATTACATACATATATACTGAATATGCTGAAAAAGGAAATCAATTTGCATTATAACGAAAAGCGTTGAATAAAAATTTCCTTTTAAGGAAATTTCCTTTTGATTGTGTCATTTTTCGCATGTGAAATTTAATCAAATTCCCGATATAATTAGGTCTATAATCGAAGTTAGAGCCAGACCATAGATATATCATAATTTATTTGTACATATTTTCATATGTATTTGATACATAACTACATTTTTATCAACGGAGCTAAATGAATATAATATTTTGTGAAATATTATTTAATCTTAGAAATTTAGAATTAATCCAAGGAGGATCGATATGGATTTGAATATCTGGACATATACAAGATATAATGAGGTGTTCATTTGATAATCAAGACATCCTAAACAGTCTTTGGATTATAACAGATAATCCCCAGATGTAAATATTCTTCATTAAATTAATTGTTTTCATTGATTTTTTATTCAATATTTTAACACGTTTGCTGATATTTTTTTATCAGAAGTTCTTTTTCATTAACGGATAAATCAATAGTTAAGTAAAGCAATAAATATTAAGTTCAAATTGCGAGCATATATATATCACTACATACCGCTGCTGCAGCTTGTTGCTGTTGCAAGGCAAGATGTTGCTTAGCAAGGAGATCTTGATTAATTGATGGATATGCAGTAGCAGCACCATCATACGGTGGTGGCGGTAGCATCATTGGCACTAGAGGTGGTTGCAGATTCATAGCGGCTAAAGCGGGTACGTTTAATCCTAATGGTAATCCCATCATTCCCATCATCAATCCTGGATATTGTTGTAGCTGTTGCTGCAATTGTGATGCAGCCATTGCATTTAGAGCAGCTTGCATTTCGGTCATTTGTTGTGCAAATGCAAGTTGAGTGTGTTGTTGCTGTTGCTGCTGCTGCTGCTGCTGTTGCAATTGTTGTTGCTGCTGTTGTTGCTGCTGTTGAGGAATATGATGCTGTGGATTAGATAGGACAGTCGGTGTCGTGGAATCTGTACTCGAAACTGGCGTGTTGCTCAACGCCGGTGTAGTCGCTGGAGTAGTAGATGTAGCTTCTGGCGTTCGACTGATACATTCTTTGCTTTCAGCGTTATCGTCTTTCTCTTTTTCGCGAAATTCTTTGTCAGCACTGAGATCTTGAGGTTGTGTAGTAACGGCTGTGGTGCTTGTCGGCGTCGTAGTGGAGGACGTGGTGGTGGACGTCGCAACGACAGTTTTCTTCTCGTACTCGCATTTAAACTGTTGCGCATATTTCTCGAGAAATTCACGCGGTACGAGATCGCGATGGACCTCCTCACAATGAGCTTTCAGGACCCAAACGCTGCTGAATTCTTTGTTACAATGTTGGCAAGTACTACGCGTAAGTTCTGGTATCACATCGTCCACATCCATATGAGCCTCTTCGACTTCTTCCTCTTTTACCTGCATGGCTTGAGCAGCGAGTGCTTGCTTCTGTTGTTCCTGCTTCTGTTGCTCTTGTTGCGCTTGAAGAGCAGCAGCCGCTTCCTCCTCCTTGCGCTGTCGTCTCTGGTGATTCTCATTGAACTGCATGACAAGATCAAAGCCAAAACTCTCCAACAAATGTTTGTACATTTGTGAGGTCTTATGTCGTGGTTGGGAAAGGATATCTTGCGTGGTTTGCGATGAATGTTGTGTAGTTGATTGCATATGTTGTTGCGGTCCTGGTGTCGTAGATGTAGGAGGTGGTGTCTTAGTTGGGGCGGACGAAGCTAATTGCTGCGATGCAGCAAATTGCTGAAATAATGCCAATGCCGGATTGTTCAAAATTATATTACACAATTGTTGATGAGCCGCTAGTTGATCTTGATTGACGAACACACTGTTGCATCGCGCACAAGAGAGCATTCCTCCAGTATTGCTTGTATTTGTGTTGACGGGCGGACTGTTCGGACTTAGCGGTGGTTGTTCAATCAATGGTCGAGCTAGATCTAATTGACCACTGGCGGCAAGATCTTGTAGTTTACTGGCACGCGTTTGATGAAGAACACTTCTCATATGGATATCCAAAGTGCTGCCTTGAGTATAAGCGACCTTACAGATGTTGCATTTGTATGGTTTCTTGTCTTGATCTTGTTGGGAGTCGGGCGATTCAGTCGGGCTAGCGGGAGGTACCACTGAGATCAATGTATTGTTGTTACCTTGCTCCTGCATCGCCCGCTTTAACTTGTGCAAATGACTTACGCTGTTGTAATGCACCAGAAGTATGTTCTTTTGCGTGAAGCTTTCCTTACAAACGTCGCATTTATATGGTCTGTTAGGGTCCAAATATTTTTCCATGGGATAAGACATTTTCTCACCTTTGCGATGCAATAAGGTTTTATTGTGGCCAGTTAGATAGCTCTGTCGTGTGAAGGCCACTTTGCATCGATGACATTTAAATTTTCGATTTGGATCTTGATAGGAATCCTCCGCAATTGTTTGGCTATTTAAATAATCCTCCAGTAATCGCTGTTCCTTCTGCAACGGAGAACTCAATGAATCACTGGCATCACTTTCTTCTTCATCACCTCTACCAGCATCATCTTCCACATGTAGCTCGCTTGCCAGGCCCTGTCTCTTCAACGTTTCTTCCGTGAATGCCTGAAGAAGAGGATGCTGGAGTAAACTCTGCTTGTATTGATTCATTTCCTCTTCGTGGAGATCGTGGGCAGATTCCAAATGTCTCTGAAGCGCTTGAACTGAGCGAAAAGATCGTCCGCACAGAGCGCATTTAGTTGCATCTCTAATAGCATGATATTGAGAGTGTTGCTGAAGTTTCTCCAAGGTTTTGAACGCAAGGCTGCACTGTACGCATCGATACTTGTAAACGTGTTTCTCGCTAACTGCCAAAGTAGGCGTAGTAGTTGGATGAGCTTCCCGGTGATGTTGCTGAAGTTCCTCGATTGAACGCCAAACTCGGCCACACACATTACACCTAGCTGTCTCCTCGATTTCGTCACTGCCACCCCGTTCACTCATTTCTTCTTCCTGTTGGGTTTTCGTCGTTGTCGTGGGCGATGTTGGCGTCGTTGTAGTCGTAACAGCCGGCGTCGAGGAATTCCGATTATTATTTAACCAATGGCTTTGATCCACCAATACTAATAGCCTCTGTAGACCGTCGGTATTAACGGAGTGAATTTGCATCACGTGCTTTTCCAGGGCGGGACGTTCCTTGAAATTATCTTGGCACAACGGGCATAACAATTCCGCCGTCGGCTCTTCTTTTACCGTTTCAGTTTTCTCTTCCGAATCTTGAACGTGAGCTACTTGCAAATGCTGTCGTAATTCTTCTCGCGACGTTGGCTGATACGTACAGTATAGGCACGTAATTTCTTCTTGGTCATTCTCGGGCTCGGCTTCCACTTCTGGATCATTGTCCGGTTCTTGTTTCACTTCACTGCCGCAATCACTACCTTCTTCTCGTCGTTCTGGAAGTAGATGGAAAAAAAAAGTTTGTTTCAGAATTTTTATATGACAACGTACTTGTCGAACGGTTTTACATATATAAAACAATAAAAATTATCGCAATGCTGATTTAAATGAAATAAAATATTATTAAAATATTATTAAAAACCAATAGAAAGATCAATATCACTACAATTATGATTTAATAATAGTGGTGATAGCGGGACTAGAGTAGTTTTCAACACGTAATTTAGATATAAAAAGTTCCTCTCTGTTACTCCTCGCTTGTTTTTCGAAGCAATTTTAAGCAGTCAGTCTTATTATCTATTAGATTGCTCATCCTGTTTTCTTCTAGATTCTCGGACTCAACGAACATGTGGTCCCAAAATTTATATCTTTTACAAGCAAGGATAAAACAGCATATAGAATATGCAGACTAGGAATGTGCGATCTCAGTAAAACTCGCTAAAAGATCGATTTTTTTTAATTGATTCGACAAGGATTGATTTCGAGGCAGACCATTTCATTTAATAAGAGGTGGATTTTTAATTTCTTCAATAAGAGTTACGTTCATTTCCAGAAGACACAACGGTTGAGATATATTATCGCTGCGTTCCGAAACATACTATAGTAACTAGTAATAATAAAATAAAAAGATTCTTTCATTGAATCGATTTTCAACAGATTCAACAGAAGTCATTTAGTATTTATTTTTTAATGAATCAAATTCTATCCACCTGATCCAGGATCGATTTAGCGATCGATTCACTGATGGAGATCGTGCATCCCTAATGCAAACTATCCTCGCTTTCCTCTTCGCACAGTCAGTATTTCTTTTGTTATTTGTTTTTTTTTAATAGCAATATATACTGCTTTACAATTGCAAAAAAATTGATACTAAAAAATATATATAAAATACTAGCAATTTTCTAGAAAATTTGAATTAAGTTATAATTTGTCTATTTTTTATTAACATTGACATTTATTGATTATTTAATTTTATGATCAAAATGTTTCCATATGAAATTAAAACAACACGAGTATTTACAAAAAGAGAAGAGAATTTATGATCCATTTATTAGTAATATTTACGAACATCAACCGTGTTTTAAAATTACTAAACTTGTTTACTGCAGTCGACATTTATTCATTGCGGCATATATATCAAGTCGCGTAGCTTGACGACAATAATAAGTGACTAATTATAAAATTTTCATAAACGTGGCATATAATTAGTAACTTGTCTGTATGGAAAATGACGAGAAAAGTTTTAGGGCTGGTTCGTTTATAGCAATTTTAGGTAAACACCGTAGAAAATTCCGCAATTATGATTCATCGGGTAACTATATCGCATACTCTGAAGCTTATTTACGTTCCGCCGAGATTTGCCACAATAAATCGACTTCATCGGCGCGATATTAAACTTCGGTTTTATACATTCAGAGCCGGACAACCGCACGAGACAACCATCCATTTCCCAGCGAGTCATTCCCCGAGACATTAATTTAAAACTCTATGCGGAAGAAAATAAATTATAGATACTACCGGTGAACTATGACAGTGTCATACGACAAAAAGTTCAATATCATGTACAACCAGGATGGCATGCGCCTGTTAGTATTCTTTAACGACGCTATTTTATATAGATTTAAAAAAAATATTCAAACAAAAGATTATTATCCGTCATATTCAAGACAATTATGGCGCGCATTTTTCGAACATGTAAGTCAGTATCACGTAGTTTATTAACAAGAAATGAATTTAATTAATAGTTCATATTACTAATTTAAAGAAATTCTGATTTTCAACAAAATTTAAAAATAAATACGCAATATTTACTGTAATTAATTGTAAATACAATCTTTTTTATTAAAAACAGCTATATATGGGATAGATTGACCAACATGTACATTAAATATATCATATTATGTCATCTGTGTCTCTTGCGAAGAAGTATCCTAGATTAGACCGTTCAAGATTCACGTGTTCCACCCGCACTTGCGGATCGATTTGCGGCGGAATTATCCAGCACAATTATAAATACATCGATCCTTTCAATGCGCGGATGGAAAGATTTACGCAAGCGATCGCGCACGTAACGCGCGGTGTCGTCGCAAAGAGAAAGTTTTCCGTCGACGCGGCGGCTCGAGAACGAAGACGTACGTCAGTGTGTCTGCACGCGTCGCAGATGCTCTCGCGCCAGTCTTGTAACAATAATATGCCAAATTATAGATTGGCGACATCGAACTACCGATAACGGTTTCTACAAAAAAAAAAAGGAGAGGAGAGACCGAGAAGAGAAAAAGCAGAAAAGAAACAAACGAAAAAAAAAAAAAAGAAAGGAGGACAACTATGTACGCATCGCGCGGTATTGTCTGAAAGCACACTTGCAACGTGCAGCGTCAGTTGCGACGTCGCAACGCGCACGGAGCAAAACGCGTGCTGCTGGTTTCACCTCGCGCTCCTGCATTCTCTCTGCACTCGTATATTTATGTAAGTACAGCCCGTCAATATATAATAATACGCGGTATTGTGTGCGCCACACCGCGATGGTGGCGATGGCACACGCCACGGCCATATGCCACGTAAAATTACCGTCATCGTCGACTAATTATGAGATAATAAAATAATGAGACCAGTGAATTCATTATAAGGGCACAATCGCGAGCTTTCTTTGCTAGATACACTTTATGTAGGGTGCAGACCGATATAAAAGAATTCGTTGTAAAAGGAATTACATTCATCGTCACGAAATCTGATTATCGTAGTTTTAACATTTTTTTCGGATATTACTCACGTAGATCTTCTGTAATAAATTTCCACTGACACCTTTATTTCATTTATTATTTATAAAATACGTTATAACAGAAAGAGAATAGTAAGTTTGTAACGAATAACAAGCTTGAAGAAAGATACCACGGGTCGATTGATCGAGAAATACCACAATGTTCTTTCAGTATAGCGACAGCTGTCTCACGTAAAAAAAAGCGATTAAAGGAGTTCGCTTTTTGTGAATGACGAGGAAGTGAAAAACGCGACATATTCGTGATTACAGACCGAAGTCTTTTTCTTTTTCAGAGAAACCAAGTTGTTTGAACGTTGACACACTTTGCACCGTTATGTAACTTTCTTAATGTACAAGTTTTAGTACGTTGCTGTTACTTATTGATTGCTCTTTATAATTATGATATTAATGAATGTCATGTAAAACACATTCCATTTGTAAAACGTTTCGCAAAATATTATCTTTAATGAACAGAATATCCTTACCGTATAAAAGAGTCACTATTAACGGACGCTAATGATAATTATACAAATAAATACTTACTTAATATTTCATGGTAGCAACAGATAATATTTCTTATAGCGAATTTGGTTACTTTTGCATTACTAGATTCATGCACATTAAAATGCTGTGAAATTGGCAAAGTTCAATATAAAAACATAAATATTTTATACGATTAAAACAATGATAATACTGTCACGCGTTATTTCATTGTCAAAGTTGATTATATTTTGCCACTGTATTTAAATACTTTATATGAAGCAACTTTTTTAATATGTATTAATCCAGTATGAGTGATCGAATTCACTATTATACTTATGATGTATTTATTTGTTGTAACATACCATTGTTGGTACTCGTAGCGTTAGGTGTCGTTGGCGTGGTCGGACTGGGCTGTTGCGTGGTCGGTACTTCGGGATCACTCGTCACCTGGAACATGACGCTGATATCCGTGTGCGGAGATTCGTTTCCCGCAAGAGTGCTTCTTCTGGCGGTGTGAATATGGTGTATCTGTTCCATGTGAAGGTGCCGCAAAGATCTCACGTGTTGTAGAAGCGGCAATCGGTGCCGAGCACTGAACCCGCATATCACGCAATGATACAATTTTCCAGAGGATTGGATGTTACTGCTCGCTTCGAGCAGGTGACGCAACAGAAGAGACGCGGCTTCGTGCCTTGGTAAAGCGGCGTGCAGAGCCAATTTATGAGCACTATTGGTGTAGTAATCGCACGCATGGCATCGCAACTGTGCGGTACTCGTGGGCGATCCCAAGTATTTGAGCTTCCATTCGTTACGTGGCCCACCTTCCTTTATGTGGTTCATGTGTTGCAGTCGTTGCAGGTGTTTGTCAGTCTTGCAATGTAACTGGAAATTTGCCTTTAGGTTGGTTTTATAGGAACAGAGTGTACACACGAAATTTGCGTTCATAACGGCGAGTATATCGCCTTCGCGGGTTCTAGTTCTGTCGACGGCTAGATGATGACTCAGAGCCTCGAGCGAGTCTGTCGCGAAATTATTGCAGATGCAACACTGATATAGATGATTAGGATCCTGATCGGCGGGTTCTGGTGGCGGTTCCATACTGTCAGGCGAAAGTCCGACATCACCGCCAAGATTGCTCATGGCAGCCGCGTTTGCTATGGAGCCTATGAGTTCTGGCGGAAACTGCGGCATTTGACCGCCGGTCATCATTGTCATCAAGACGGCCTGATTGTAAGCTAAGTCGGCCAACGCCGCTTCCGTAGGTTGTGGTTTGTCCAAACCGCCTAAGTGGAGCAAATGCTCGAGTTGTTGTTGTTGTTGCTGCTGATGATGATGTTGCGCCTGTTGATGGTGAGTCAACGCGTTCAATGTTTGTATGTGCTTGATGTTTTGGTGTAATACCATCGAGTTGTGCGTATGCTTTTCACTCGTCATGTGTATCCTCAGATTGCGCGCCACGTTTGTTTCGTAGTTGCATATGTCACAGCGAAACGAGAGCTTCGGTTTACTTTGATTGCCACCCTGAGCAGCTCGGTGTGGGCTATGATTCTGCTGATGATGGGGACTTCGAGTCGGCATTGGTGCATCCTGAGACGAGGAAGGATTGCTGGTACCAGAACCACCTCCGCCTCCCTGTTGCAACTCCTGCATATTGTTCAAATGTTTGTCACTCTGCATATGTATACTAAGATTGCCTTTCGTCGTGGTGGAGTAATTGCACACTTCGCACCTGTACGGTTTGTAGCCACAGGTGTAGGTTTCGCCACGCGCTAACCTAGGATGAGGCTGACCTGCATTGCAATAAAAACAGGATGTCTCGCTTTCTGGATGTTTTTCCTTCATGTGAATCTCAAGAGTCTCTTGATACTTGTAGTGCCAGTTACACTTGGGACACTTCAGGGTTTTGCAGGAATTTCGACTGTGTATTCCAGCGAGTGGTCCGCCGGGACCGGCGAGTCGACTACTCGTCAATATAAGTTCGCACTTTGGACATTCTACTCCACTTGGTCTACCTTGCATGTGTTCCGGACAGACACCTATCGTGGTGCCGGTGAGGAAATTCGGCGGAGCCTGAGTAAGAGCAGCGTACGAAGACGGAGATCCTTTGGTAGATGAAGTTGGCGGCGGTGGTGAGCTGTAATGCATGGCATCAGGAGCTTTGGCCCAGGACGCAGCACTTACTTGCGGACCGCTCCACGGATGTTGTTGTTGATGATTGTACGTGAGAGGATGACTCGAATGTGACGTGGGCGTAGTGGGAGTGCTCGGCGAGGGTCGTTGCTGTTGTTGCGTCTGTTGCGATTGCTGCTGTTGTTGCTGCTGTTGGGGACTGCTAGGTACGCCGGGTGTGCTCGTTGGGGTGCTCGTTGTGGTCGGCGTTGTCTCGTGTTCGTTGGACTCGCTACGTTGCTGTTGTTGAGCTTTAATCTGCGCGGGCGACGCCTGAGCGCAGGTCGAACTCGTGACGGGTTCTAGGAAACTGACGAGCGGTTGCTTTCCTCTACCCACGGCCTGTATAATGGCCGACGCCGTTGAGTGAGAGAGTATCTGTCGTTCGTCTTCCATTAAAGTAAGTTGATGCTCACCCTGGGCGTGCGCGACGAAACTTTTCGCATACCCAAAACTGAGCTTGCATATGAAACACATTAGGATAGGTTTGACAGGTACCGACGCGGCAGGCGGCGGCGGTGCTGTAGGCGCTGGAGGGGGCTGTTTACTACCCTCCGCGCTCCTATAACTGATCACCCGATAACTGTGCATTACGGGAAGATCGGGATTGTGCTGTTGAGACGCCGAACGCTGTTGCTGCTGTTGTTGTTGCTGCTGGTAGGCCTGATGCGCGTATAGTCGCGATACGTAGTACGCGCTCGCGATTTGCGGGAAAACTAAGGAGTGAGGAACCGATACACCGCGCCCATCTACAATACAACCGTCGGGCAAAGAGTCATCTTCACTGAGTTCACTCTCGCCTTCGATGATATAGGCCGACCCGTCTGGGTTGTAAACGATTTTACCGTCAAATTTTTCCACGTCGCCGCCCGTCGGACTCGGGCTCGGGCTGGGACCCTGTTGTTGCTGTTGCTGCTGACTTTGCGACTGCATCGTCATAGTCGTGGTGGTGGTGGTAGTAGTGGTGTCAGCGATAGGTGTGGGTGTTGGTATTGCGTCGCGGGTGCAGGGTTCTGTGCCCGAAGGTGGACTAGCCGTGCGGGGATGATGGGGCTGATGTAGTGCAGCCCCAGCCGCAGGGGGGGACCCACCCACTCGGCCCCCCTCCTCCTCCGGGCTCATCTCCTGCTTCTGCTGCGCGTACGTGGAATTTTGGAAGGGTCCGCCGTGTTGCTGCTGTCGCTGTTGCTGTTGCTGATGATGGGCCGCCACCAGCTGAAAGAACTGATGCTCGATCGCGCTCGGCGTGTGTTGTTGTAGATGCGAGGGAGGAATGTTGTGGTGCTGAAGGTGGTACGGGGGATGAGGCTCACTGGAGGGCATCACCCCAGACGTGAGGCGGGCGCCAGCCTCACATCACCTACGGCGTCTACGCCTACGTTCTCCGGACTTCCTCCGCGGACTCTTCTTCTTCCCTGCGGATTCGCCCGCTTCCTCGCCGACTGCCTCCCCGTCTTATCTTCTTCACCACGAAGAGACGGTTCACTAGCTACCCCGACGCAAGCCCAGGTCGTACCTGTAACAATTCAAATAAAGATTGGTCATTCAAACTGACGTACAACACTGACAATAATTTTACGCGCAGTTTTATGGTATAACCATATATGTATAAGCAGACAATTTTGAAATGATTAGAAATTACGTACAGCTCGACTTTAGAAATCCTGAATTCTATCCGTAAGATGAGATTAGTTAGCTCGCTCATGAGAGAATGAATTCGCACACGGGACATTTAGAAGTCGTTCAGTCGTCTAATCCGTTAAACAGAGTCAACATTTCCGAGGACGGCCGAAAGATAGCGAAATACGCAGAAATGCAGCAAGCTGCGTGTGCAGAGGATCGCCTGGAGAAGACGGCGGTTAGGTACACAAAACCGCGGCGGAGAACCGTCGCGGTAACACAACGAGTCGTTGTATTCGGATTACCTGAGTGAATCCAGCTGTGTTTGCGTTCGATCGGCTGAGCTTATCTATCGATGAAATATCAATGTTCCTATCCGAGCAATATAAGAGTGAAAGACGAAAAGGCGAATAGCAAAAACTCGATGGCGAGTTGTCGCTATGAATGCTTGCCTTGCTATGAATGCTTGCGCTCAGATTAAAGATTTTTCGTCTCTTTTAAGCATGTTTTTCTCTTTTTTCAAGTGAAGTTTCGTCACGTAGTATGAAATAGAACATTGTTGGCGTTTGTTTGCTCACTGAATTAATCTTCTTTATCTCTCCAATATTTTTAACTTTTTCTTATTTAATTCTATTGGATGTAAATTTCTATACTTTTCGTGTAAATTTAATTGTTTCTTTTTTATTTTGCAAATTAAAAATGTTTACATTTAAAATTCATTAAAAATAATACTTAAGATCCAAAATTCCTAAAAATTAATGTCTTCACTCAAAGATGCGCAAACAGAATTAAAGATTCCCGGGTGATTCAATGCATGAGCATTAATGCGGTTTTCACGCGCCGTTGAGATAATCCGATTTCAAATTACGCAAATGGACAAATTACAAACGTTGTGAAAGCGGATGGCAACGTACGTGCGTTGTGATTCCGGATTAGGGAGAATTAACGAGAATCGTGCGAGAAGGACTAGACGTGTCATCCAAAACGAGATATGCCGGCCGCTTTGATTACCACAGAGGGATAAACACGCTCACGGGGGAGCAGAATCCAAGTTTCCACTGAAACGTGCGCGATGATGCGAATTCTTGCCACGGGCGAGAGGTGAGGGCGAATGCAGGACTCTAATAATCTAATCCCAATTACGCGGAATCGCGGTCTCGAATCAACGTCGTGAGGAGGCTGACCGCAAGCATTCACGGAATCTAACGGATTAAAGATGAGCCGGGTGGGTGTAACGCGGGATTTATGCGCTGGCTCGCGTGCGTGTGTACGGGGGTGTGGAACGGCGTGACGAGCCGTCGAGAGAGAATGTATATCCCATCCTGCGGAAGAGAAGCCTGGAACCGATTCGTCCCTCTCTTTCTCTTTTTCTTTCTCTTTTCCCCTCTCACGTTCGTTGGCCGCGGGCGGTATCGCCGGACATTATGGTACGTACGCGTATACGCGGCATTACACGGCTCCCTCCCGCTTCACCTTCTACTCCTCTCTCCCCATCGAACCGCGCCATCGCCACAGTTATAATTCCGCGGTGCAAACGCCATAATCTAGTCACCGTATCCCCCGGCATCTCTTTCTCGAACGATACCGCTTTTATAATGCGTGAGGCACGCCGGCCGCGATCGTTCCCTCGGATTATCATCGATCGATACCGCCAATCCTAGGTGAATCCTCCTTATACGATGCCCAATCACGTGCCGGCGCGTTCGAAAGACGTTCCACGATCCGATAAAACGGGTGCCTCGTCGACGGCGCTCATTAAAGCAAAATCGTACACGTCGAGGAATATAATTGCACAGCCTACTGGATCGGTGCTAAACGAGGGAGAGCAAAATGCACCTTTACTGTATTCCCGTAAAGATGTAGCGAAAATGTTCTGCTTGAATATGATGTAATTCATGATACACTCTTTCGGCTAATAATTATAACTCGATGTGAGTTATAACGTGGCAATGATATCGAAATGTACAAATTTCCAAATTGCAAATTAACCAACTGCAATTTCATCTGATTTTCTAACATTGTACCATATTAATATTACAGTTTGTAATGTTTGCAACTTTGTCACATTTTATAAGCATTTTTTAAATTGATATAAATTTATTGAGTTCAGCTGTCGGTATTATAGACGCGAGGAACTCTTGCATTTATTTTATTACGTAAATAAAAAATCTTGTTTTTTAAAAACATGTATTCAAGTATTTAAAATATCTTTCTCCGAGTTTTCAGAATTATAAAAATATTGATATTTATTTAATATGACAATCGGACAGTTCAGTTTTCGATATCATCTGTATAAACGATATTGATACGTTATCATATATTCAGAGAATATGCTTGAGGTAGGTACGAAACGAAGAATAAGGGTAACAAAGGGGAATCGGGACAAACGAAGAACATCTGCCAATCTGACATCACCTGCCTCGACTCGCCTATTTCTAGTCAATTTATCACGCATTTCGGTAACGCTTTCCTAGAGCGGAAGGACGATCTAGCGGTGGGCGACGACGCGTCGACGTTAGAGGCGTATGGCGTCGAACGGCTTTGTTTTCGCAGGGTCTGGCCCTAATTAAACGATAGCATCTTAATTGTCTCCCAACCATTCTAACGCGGCGATTCATGGCCGCGATCGCTTCGAGGATAGAGCGCCAAGTTTCGACTGTTTTCTTATATTGTATCGTCATGATTCCTGTTTGTACGTGAGAGAAAGCGTCTGTGGACGCTTAAAAAAATATTCAAAAATTTTTCACGATTATTTTCAGGAACACACGGAGCACATTTATCTTAATTACAGTAATTTTCTTGTACAATTAATTATACTGGTGGACATTTTTAAATTTACACATCTTTTTACATTAAATCTGAATCGTTAAAAATCAATAAGTGAACAAGATTCAATTATTTTCTTTTTATTTGTTTATTTAACAAATAAAACAATTGAAACTGTAAAATTACGTTTTACATTTTATCGATATATTGGTGGGAAGGCAACGTACAATATTTTTATTCCATCGAATACATCTATTTAAATTATGATAATATATAGTAGTGACAAATCTTTAAAATTCAAGATATAGAAACAATGTCGAATCGATAAATATTTCATGAAACAAGTAGGACAAGTTAAAAACGAACACTGATGAATCTACAAGTATAACAGCGAAGCGATACACCTCGAAGCCCGACGTAATTATAACTTTGGAGAAAGTCGAGGACGATCACAGGTGGTTGATGAGTGTTCAATAGTGGAAAAGGGAAGCGCATGACATAACACAGCGGGAAGAAAGACGGCGGAGGGCACGCGGTGGGACCGAGAGAGGCACGAGGGAGGAGAGCGAGGACGATTCGGCGGAGAGAAGAGCCTCCGATGATGGGAGTTAAATGTTCGGCGAAGGAACGACCGCGGAGTGTACCGTGCCCTTTTGTTTGTCGCGGTGTTTCGCTCGAAGGTCCTTTTGTATCCTCCAGAACGGAGGTAGGAGGCAAAAGTCTCTACGGGGCCCACATGGCGAACCCGGCCGCGTTTATTCGGCACGAAATACGCAAGATGCGCGCAATTATGGGCCTCTCAATTATCTCGTACGCGTCTCGTTATTTATTGAATATCGTGCCTGCTTATTTCTCAGGCGAGTTTGCGTGCCGTGGTAAGAGGGTGTCTCTCGAAGGGTGGCGAGGGGATAAGACGACGGGAGCGCGGCTTCTTTTTTTTTTTATCCTTGCGGGTTTCGATACGACTCGACGTGTGGGGACGCATTGTTCGGGCTGATACCGAAACCGGAAGTCGTCGAAATTCCGCATCGCGCAAATCGAGACCGCAGACTTTCGCGTGCTCCAAATACGGCACAGAATAAAAAGATGCCTTACTAGAATATTATACCTTGATATGACATCCATTTGGATGATTTATCCGTATTAGGAGTCCGTATGAGGAGTCTGTTACATATTATTACATGTATGTACACTCCAGGCCCAAAGTTTAAAATTGACATTCTTTAAAAATTGACATTTTTGGGATTATTTATTCAAATATAAAATATTCGATATACATATACGTAAGATGCAATGTTTCCCTTGAATTATTTATATTATATCTAATATAAAATCTTTACAATGCTGATTAATTCTCGACTACGGATTATTTCAACATTGAAGCGAATTTTAGGCGGTTGTACAATCTATCTATATAATTAATTGGTATTCTAAATTATACGTAAAAGACATTGAATCTTTCTTTACCAATCACTGCAATGCTTTTAAACACTTTAGATGTGATTTTCATAATTAAGTGATTTCAAGTTAAGATTTAATAAATTCGAACTTTATGTTCAAAACAATCACTGCTTAATTAAAGCATACTGTCTTAATTAGCTACAATAAAAAGCACATTTTAGAGACGCTATTTTTTATTAACGTTACTAAATCTGAATAGGAACATATTAAAACAGGTTAAATATGGTACGAGTAACTATCATTTTCAAAAGTATAGTTATCTTACTTTTTAAAAAGAAGGATTATCGAGAGGCTGCATGCTGCACGATGCATTAGATTGCATCAATCGCCAAGTACAACGCACTGCGGCTCCGCGGTACAATTAACCGGGGCTGTATTTCTCTTATTATTGTTATTACGTGGCCGGACGGCTTTCTACTTAATATACGCGAGCCTGATAAGAACTATCCGCGGACGACGACCACGTTTCAGCAGACGCATACGAAGCCACGCGGAAATGTACGTCGCGCCAGTGCTACGTTGCAAGTCGCATGCATATGTACTCCGTGGCTTGTATGCAAATGCAAGTCGCTTCGAAATAATTATAGTTGCACCCCGCGCGCTGGTGTCGTAGTGTCTTTGCGCGCCAATCAAGTCCTCGCCATCGTCGTGACGACGGAGAAAGGAAGGGAATGCACCGATTTACGATGATCGTGCTGAAAAGTATTCCGTTCGTTGCACTGCAGTTCGCATTTATGTGAACTGCTCACCGTATCTCGTCGCACGATATTGCGAATGAGAAAAATATAAATAACAATTTTATCTATCAATCGTTTCTATCGTGTTTCGTAATAAAAATAAGTATACCGTTAAATTTAATGCCAAATTTTATACTCAGTTTGAATTATTTTTAATCATTTCTCATCAATAGATCGCCACTACTTCTACTCAATATGTTGTTGATTTAATTAAAATAATAGAAATATAAATTAAAATAAATTAAAAATAAATTAAAATTAATATATAAGCATTCTTAAATATAAAATACAATAAAAAGAGCTGTAACGCAGTTAGTGCAAATAATTTAAAACAAAGTATCTTTAATAAAATCTTTTAAGCATCATGTATTATTGTGATCACGAATCATCATCGGTGGAAAAATATAATATGAACTGGTTCGCCCATTCTCAAGCTGCAACCACAATCTTTCTTCACATGCGCATCAAACATTAAACATTTTTTTAATTAAGCAATTTAATTTAAGAAATGTATTAAATTTGATCCAAAATTTAGTTTATTAGTTACTAAATACACATTGATATGAATGTTGTTTATTTTGAAACTGAACAATTTAATCATAGAAATAGATTGATTTACATTTTTATACACATGGAAGTTGCAAATAACAATTATTTAGCTCAAGGAATTGTGTTACCATTAACTCGTTGACATCTAACAATGTATTGATCGTTGCCGATAACAACGCGCAGTCCCGAGGTTTCTAATGCGATTGCATGTAAAACTCGTCACGATGGAAAACGCGAGTTTCATCGTAAGCTCGTCTAGTAACACGCGATCGATAATTATCTCCGCATTTAACAGAGATACGATAATAATACATTTATATGGAATTACAGAAATACTACTATATGGAAGTAGGTGGCGTTAATACCGAGAACTCGCACTCTCTGGAATATTCAACGAGCATTCCTTATGTTGTCGTTCAGAGGAACAAATTTTCTAAATTAGGAATTCATCAGTAAACGATAATTGCAATCGAGATATGGAAGAAATTCGAGACAACTCGCAACCTCGAGAATTCTCTTCTTTTCTTATCGATATTTCGTGCTCGTTGTTACATTTTGTTGGGGGCTAACGCATCTTCGTAGCATCGGATAAGTGCCGATTAATCGATATTATTTTGATTGCTCGAAGGAATCCGCGCCGCGCCATACGATATTCGCTCGCGAACAGATGGAAAAAGAGAGCGAGAGAAAGGACGAAGAGAAAGAAAGAGAAAGAAGTAAGATTGTAAAGGTAAAGAGACCAAGAGGCAGCAGAAGAACCGATGGATGGGAGAGAGCGGCGAAGTCTCTCGCTCGAAGACAACGGCAATAAGTGAAGGGCAGAGCGCACGAAGGTAAGCGGGAGAGCGAGCGAGCGAGCGAGCGAACCAACGCGCGCGTAATTTACGTGCAACATGGATCCGAGCGGCGTTTAATCCGATGGTGGAGCCGGCGATTATGAAGTTAGGGTTGGGTTAGGTGCTGAGCGCGAGGAGGGCCTCTTTGTGATATCAATTAAGTATGATTTTCCTCCCCCCACTAAGGCAAGGAGCGCGTAGCATCGTCTTCCTCGCGGGGCCCTCTCTACCTCCGTCGCTCTTTTCGTACCGGCTTCCTCCTCCCGCTCCTCTCTCTTTCTCTCACTTCCCTCCCTCACCCTCCCCCACCAGTTCGACTGCCCCTCTCCCCGCGGGGGTAACCCAGGGTTTAACCCATTCCCTTATAATTTCCTCCCAATGCACCGTGAGAAACTCGCTCGTAACACGCACGCGCACGCACGTACACCGGGGGCCCCGCTTCCCCGGCCCCCTCCGCCCCCTTTTTCATGCTCTTCGTTCGTTCGCCCGCTCGTTGGCGGTCACCGATTATTAGATTTCATCGAATTTTCGTCGTCCGCGCGCAGGCATCCGGTCCAGACACGAATCCGCCAATTAACCCCGTTAGCGTGTGGAGGATCCGCAATTAAGCCCAGCCGTGAGAGAAATCCGATCCATCCAAAAGCAAGCCGGCGCGGATCGCGGCGGCTCGCTTTTTCAGCGCAACGAGAATCCAGGATGCTGCGCCGTCAAAATTTTTGTTAATCTTTTTCGATCGATTCAGGTCATATGTTACTCAATTATGTTCTATCCTTTTTCTTTTAGGTTTGCCGTTCCCATTAGATACCTGTTCGCGTTGCTTAAAATTCTCCAAATTTTTACATTTAAAAATGACATAAATATACATATATTCGGATGTTGAAAAGAAAGAAAGCGAAGATATTGAATGCAAACACGAACAGACTTACTAGAGTTGTTCGCATTTCTTAAGATAATCCAAAAACGTTTGCATTTAAAATGAGATAAATATATATTCGGGCGTTGAAGAGAGAGAAAACGAAAATGCTGAGTGTAACACGTGTAAGCAACGCGAATGACCTATCAATTATTAGCGAGAGTAATAGATATGATCATTCTTCGGACTATGCGTCATTCGTTAATTCGTCCTCTTTTATCTCACCTAGGAATACTGGTTATTATAAATGTATAGTATAAATATGAAATTAAAATGACTAATCATTATTGTTCAGTTTTTATAAAATTCATGTTTGCATAATGCATTCAAGTCTTATTTTAGATATCGCGGTCGATAATTTTAATTTTTTCAAGTTTGTTTTGCTGTCCATTATGCATAGATATTCTCCTTTTAATTATGTATTGTTTTTCTTAAAGTAATTATTATATTATTAGAATGAAAGGAATATTTCTAACTTGAGAGAATTCTTCAAGAAAAAAATGGATAAGTAAGAATTCTGTCTCATACGTAGGAAGTAGATTGCGGGGATACGGCGCGAGAGAGATAATGCGAAATCTGCAGCCGACTCGCTTGTTAATGTCGAGACGAGTTCCATAACGATCTCATTTAACTTCCCGGCGACACTTGACCCGTGTACGTCAGAGAACGTCCACGCAGCGTTGTTGCGTGCACTTCGGTAGCTTAAATAAGAGGATAGACCATCAAGGGAAATGCCCCCTTACAGCGCTAAACAAAGTTGCGGAACATAATATAACACAAGACTATAAGTCTATAGACTATAGTCTATTTCTAGACTATAATATTTATTTCAATGTAGATTAAGTTTCATTTATTTTTTTTAAATTCTAAGTATTAGAAAAAAGTATATAATTATTACTCTTCACTGCAATTGAACCGAGATTAAAGTTAACTATCTGTGTTGGTAGAAATGAACACAATCATAGCGTATAATAATTTACTGTTATATCCAAACTTGGCAGAAGAAATTGGGGGACGGATGAAAATTAAATTTAACTTATTAATGGATTTTTATTGAGACTGAAGGGAAGAGGGGAGAAGAAAAAGAACGTTTAGTAACACTAAATAAGAATGGAGAGAGTGTGAGAGGAAAACAGAGATGTAGGCATTTGGGTGTGCTATCCGGTTATGGCTATTCGAATCTGATCGGGATCTAAATTGTCGGGGCCGAGTGTAAAGGCATTCAAAGGAAGAGGGTCAATTGAAATTTGGAATTGAGAAATAATGCGAACGCAGTGAGGGAAATTCCGCTACAAACTCCATGTTTGAATGCGTAGAATCTGCAGGAGAAGAAGGATGAGAGGGAGGATGAGAGGAAGATTGTGCTGGGAAGAAGAGGAATGTCAGGGAAAATTCGTTGTATAAGGAATGAGATTGATTCCGCGTGAGGTAAAGGAGAACGCGGAGAAGGTAAAGGCAAGAGGAAACCACAACCGGGGGAGAGGAAACAGATTGAGGGGAAGAAGCTAAGGGTGAAAGAGCATGATGATTTGAAGGAAGAGACTCTACAAGAAGAAGAGCCTGATTGGTGGGAATGAAATGGCCGGTCGGCCACTACGATTATTCGACTTAGAAAAACAGAAAATTGTTTTTATCCTAATTTCTGAATAAGAAAGAAAACCTGAGGATTTGATTGGTAAATGGAAGAATGGAGAGTGAAGTTCGCGGTGTAAACGAATTACTAAATAATAAATAGCGAATATAAAATCCACCGAATATATCGATGAATACTGAAAATGAATAGGAGCAAAGCGAGCACGATAAATGATCTGTCGAGCTCACTCTCCTCTGACAAGAAAGGATAAGCAGTGACGTTACTAATGAAAGTATAATGCAGAGATTGGAAAAGGAATTAATTAAAAAAAAAAAGTAAAAATAAAAAAAGAAATAAATAAAAAAAAATGCGTGACTTATTAGTTGAATTGGTTACTGATTGGTTGGTTATTTAAAAATTCTCAGTGCAGAGTGACCTCAAAGGGATGGACCTCGAAGAAGATGGTGGATGACAGGCATTGACTCGAATAATTAAACGATTGCACGACTGTTGTATGACTGGTCGACTGTTTGAATAAGTGCTCGGATAAATTGAATTGCGCGGATTGACTGAATGATTGTTCGGATAATTGAATTGACTGAATGACTGCGCTGCGGCTCGCGAGATCGCTATTTTTATGGAGGTATTTGGGGGTGGATCTTCGTTGAAATGTATTAGCTTGATCCATAGCTGTCAAGCTGAATGTAACATTATCTCAAGATGCGATTTCATTCACATTTCCCGCAAAGGAACTTGGTGTGATTGACTCCGTATCTGCAATATAACACAATGTATTTTTTAAACGCCAGATCGAGATGTTATTGTACTGCAGAAGTGTATCTGGATTTTCGACAAGGTGCGCGTTTCTCCACTTCAATTTCGTTTTCGGATCGGCTTTGACCTTGCAACTGAATCCCCGATATCTCGTTTCGACGGATACATTCATGTCTTAAGATCAAAAAGAAGAATGCGACCTCGAGGCTCCGCACGAGCATTGTAGGAAGTGCTTTTTGCCCTGACGTTGTGCTCGAGCCGTCGACGTGGGGTAGCTAATGACAAAATCAATGCGACATAATTAGACATGGCGGCTACCTACCTACCCGTTACCTAGCGATCTATTGCGACTTGCAGCCGTGTCCGTGTGCGAGCACCTATACGAGCACGAACCGCCGTTGTGCTGGGGAGAAATTATTGTAAAAACATCCCTTAATATGATCAATACGGCTTCGTCGTTATAGTTCGTGCCTGTCCGTCTCACTCCGATAGCAGTAGTACCTCGATTCTCTCATAGCGCAAGTTTCGTACATTCTAATGGAATTTCTGTTAATTTCCTAAGAATGAAAAAAAAACAGTATAAACATTGCTCATGTAACACTAATAGAGAAGCGCCACGAGCCTTGTACTATCATGGGTCTTGTACTGCTTAATAAATGTATAAATTTTTAATATAGTTTCCAGTTCTATAAACTGCCCATTGATTACTGATTTGAAATCATAAACTAAAGCTGGAATAGTAATATGTATTATAAATGAAATTGATCGTCAATAATAATGTTAATAAGCATCTTAAAACATTGCAAAAATAATATACTTGTGTTTATTAAGAAAAGAGTTAAATAATTTCGGAAAATAAAATTATGTTCTTTCTCTTTTTCACTCAAATTCGATTTGTTCTTCCTCTTATAATAAAATGTCTTCATAAGGGATACCCAAGCAGATCACGATAATATCAAAATATTAAAATAAATCATGGCTAATCGAAAAGTGACTTTTAATACTTAATCATTTTAAAACTATTTTTACACCATTTTGACGTCACCATGATTTTTTTTGTTCTGCTTGGGTAAGACTGTGCTTCTTGACATTTTCTAAATTGCTCTTACCAACCACTTGGTTATATAAAAATGTCATTTAGCGTGAAATCGAACGATTTCAGATCGTGTAGTTAAACGGCACTCATATATAGATATTTCTATATCACGTTCACCCGTTGATAATGATCGATGAATGACTTTTGCCACGTAATGTGACGAATTCGCGCATCAGGTCATGATGTGATATCGATTGTATCTAAATGCACGCCCAAAAACGGGACACATCGATGCAAACAGATCGATACGATGTACGTCGTGTTGCAATGCTCGCCGCATGCGTCACAGAGGGGATAAAAGGTGGTCGATCCATCAACTGAAGCGAGAAACAACCGCGGCGGAATCGCTGAATTAATTATTCGCACACTGGCATTGCACATCGCGCTGTGTCGCCTCGCTCTTTCTCGCCTGTTCCGAGAAAAGATATCAATATATATAATTTTTCGCTCGCGCCCATTCTCTGGTCGGTAGAATTTTTTATTGGCACAATCCCCCCGCATGGCGCAGCATCCGAAGTGAGTGAGCGGATGGCCTCCTGATTGGGTTTCGGGGCCGGTTCTAGGTGCTTGCGCTAATGATCTCTGTTAGCAGATGCCTCGCACCGAGGGAACCGCGCGGGCGCTCTGAGTTGATTTATGGTCGCCCAAGATTCCAGCGAATTCGCGGCGCATACCGAAGCGCAGAACGGTACGATCTAGTAAATCCATCTATCGAGATGTGCGCTCAGATAATCACAAAATCTCATCTAAATTAAAAACAACCTCAGTCTTAACTCTTGGACAATGAGTGGTACATTCTCACATTTACATTCAAAAAATTCCATACGCAAATTGATGTGCTCGTACATCCATGTCTTCTTTCTCTAAATACATATACATAGCACGATTGTGTTTTATTGAATTGACAATAGCTTTGGAACAATGGCTATACTAATAACAGGCTATTAAATCGATATACACAATGTAGTTGCATAATTTTAATCGTTTAATCTGAAGCAATTAAAAATCATGGAGAAACTTGTAACATCTCGCGTGCACACACGTTTGTAATTTAAATAAAATATTGATCTTCTAGGTTCTGGCACGCTTTTATAACGAGATAAAATTGTGCTTTGATTGCGTTAAAAAAGAATAATGAAATTTCAAAAATATAAAACTGGAGATCGTTAGTTTCTGCCGCGCGTTCTAGGGTTAACATTATCGCGCGTTATGACGCAGCGAAATTACTTCGAGCTCCCATTCGCGACGCGAACAAAGCCGCAACGAAGTCCGCCGGTTGCACAATGCCGACTTCTTGCCTGGTGTAAAACTTTGTATAAAACCGAGCGAGCCGACGCGACGTGACGCGACGCGACTCGATGCGACGCGACGACATGGCATGGCATGGCGTGACACGTGGCACCGTACGCGCTTCGATTCGAAGCGGATAGATGGAGAAGGCGCTTTTATGCACATAAGCTCGAGTGTAGCGTACACGGGGCTAATTATACCTCGGGACAAAGGGTTCGCCCGCCGATGACGCACAAGTAAGCTCGGAAACATTGATGAGGGAGAAAGAGAGTTGTCTATACACACAGCCGGTGATACCGCGTGCGGCAAGCCGGAACATCGCGCTGGTAATCGCGCCACGAGGTGTTTACAATTTATTGTTGTTCGTTCTGCCACGGCGCGAAATAAATGGGGGCGTCGGATAAGCTTCGATGATTCGGAAAATGTGTAATGTAACCAGACGTTCCGCTTTCGAGATGATTTGTTTCGCGGTCTCGCCAAGAAATATGAATAATTATTGTATTATTAAAAAAAAAATAAATTCCTATTATTCTATTCATACATTCTCTCCCATCCCTTGAATATAGAATTGTCTTTAAAATATTTGACAGTCCTCTAACATTTACAGTCCTCTAGAGATAGTATTGTTTTGTTATTAAAGAAAAAATTTTTTTAATTAACTTTATTAAAAAATGTCTTGTAAGTGAAGAATACATTGATATATAGTCTTTCTAGCGATTAAAAGTGTTATATTTCAGGGTTTAATATATGGATGTAATAAAGAGTAGAGATAGCTTAAAATTATATAGCTTTCTCTCTCTCTCTCTCTTTCTCTCTCTCTCTCTCTCTCTCTCTCTCTAAAATATCAAGTTGAAGAGAGACGCGGATATGCTCAATTCTTTCTAACGGAATGTAGATGCTGAGATGAGGGAATACGCTGTCTATACTTATTACGTTCAATATTCTATTTCCATCTTCGATTCTTAAATAACCAATCTGCACAGATTCCGAATTTATCCCAAATTTAATTTTAAAGTGAACGTTGCAATTATAAATGTGCAATTCTCATCCCTAAAGAGTTAAGAACAAAACGATGCATAACGTAACACGACCCGCGATGGTGATGACGTGATTGCTGAGGCAACGGATATTATCTCGGTTAATTAAACCCTCCGAGCTAATTCGATCGCGCGTCCCAGATGAGGATCGCGTCGCGCGTCAGCGGAAGGCTAGAAACGCCGCGCGAAGGCTCGTCGCGGTGTTACCCGTGCGTGTCGACAAATTGATTTAAACGGTCCGCACACCCACCTACCTACCTACTAGTCACTCGACAACATGGCACACCGCGTTCCGACGCATTACCGGGCAAACCCACCTATCGCGAGTATGGCCGCGATCGGGTCGGAACGATCTGCATCGCTTTCACGCCAGAGACAAGGATAATGCTTCGGTCAGGAGAGTCGTAGATCAAAATCGCACAATACCCGGGATTATTGAGTGCACGATACATTTTCCTCGTCCATCGGAGAAACGGGAAGAAACAAATGTATTTTTATTTTGGTACTCTATAGTTATGCAAATGAGAGACAGATATTGCGTTGTGTATACGTGCTGAAAAATATAAATTATGTAAATCCGCGTTAGTTTCATTGTACACTTTCGTTTTGTAAATCCATGTGATAGATCTATTCTGGTTAAAATCTACATGTGTAACGTAACATAATTCGTCCGCCATCTTAGTTATCATATTAATTACAATAAATAATAAACTAAATTTAAGTCAATTAATTTAATACATTTTCTTAAGTTAAATTGTTTAATTCCATTGTTTTAATTAAAATATGCATTGAGTAGTGGCGAAATCTAAAGAAATGGTTAAAAACAATTTAAATTTAATTTAATTTGACATTATGAATTTAATAGTGTACGTCTCTTATTGGAAAGCAGCCTTTACAGTGACTTTAAATCTTGATATCTAACGTCGCATTATTAGATTCTCAGTGGTGATCTCATTAGGCGCTGCGCGAGCAAACAATCCGCAGCATAATAATAGCGTCTCGCACGTTCTTGCATTTAGTGTGCCTTGCCTCTCTTCTTCATTGTCGTCGTCACCACGCCTGATATACATCTCACCCTTTCGATCGTGCGTAACTCTTTATGGTGCGAATGCATGCGTAGGGGGGAGGTGATCCGTGCCCTCGTCTGATTATTTTATGGATACCGGTGTACTCTTTCGTCCAACGGCGATTCGTAAAAGGGAAGGAGCAAACTCGCGCCCGAAGTGAATAAAAGGGGCATCGGTGCGAACGAGAACAAACAAAACCTTTGTTATTGGCGATACATCGTGAATATATTCTATTCTAGATTCAAAAATTTATTTAAAATTATTGTAAAATATTCCTCTTTCAACAATAAATAGAGTAAAATATAATTTCGAATACAGTACCATTTTGAACAAAATAATTAAGATTTCAAGATTTTCGAGGTTCAAGGTAACTCTGATCTCATTATGTGTGGAGGGTATTAAAAGATATTAAAGGGGGTAAGTGGTACTAAAGTAGAAAGAATCAAACTTGGAACAAAAGTATTTTGTTCAGAATTGTACTATGTTCGAAATCGCATCACTTTATCCTCCGATATTGTACCTATTTCGATCCTATTTTCCAATAAATCGAAGTGTAATAGCCAGAAATCTTTTATATGAGTATATGAATATCGTCGCGATAAGTAAGAAAAATATCTTATCATCGCGAATAAAAAAAAAGAAAGCGGACACAGTTCAGTTCCGCGTAACGCTTGTTATTCCTGTTTTTCAAGATATATATAGTATAAGAAGGTCATTTATGAAATTAATTCTTCTCTGCCCGGAGAATATTCCGCGGAAAAGAAATTGCTTTGCATATCACAAACAACATGTTCTACAAATCCATCTAATCGCTTGCTACATTAGACTTGAATAAAATAAGTCTATCTTATGTAATTCGCTACAATGCGCATTTATATAAAATTTCTTTAATTTCTTTAGTAATGATAGTGTTTTGAGAGAAGTATCTTGCTAGATCTAGTAGAAAGTTAAGGGGATCACGTACACGTGTTACATTTCACTTAACCTTCCGCTGACAATATGAATATACTTTAACTCTTCAGCAATAGGAATTTTCAAAAAACAGCAATTTTTCATTGTTCCAGATTATATAAAAATCTAAAAAAAATTCTGAAATACTTGTCAAAACTTTAACAGTGAATTTTAGAAGTCGGAATGTGTTTTACTTATTTCTTATAGATTTAAATTTATTTATCAAAATTCACAATCAAAATATTCACGACTATCTTTAAAGACTTTTCAGTTACCGGCTGAAAGTTAAGAAGCTAGAAAAGAGTAATTAATATCAAAAAAGGTTAAATCAGCTAAATGAGCAAATAAAGTATAATATAAACAATTTGTTTCCGAAAACTTAAAGGAATGTCAAAATATAATCGCCAGACGTGCATGTTTGTATTACGTGATATTATTATCCGCGATATTACTTCCTTTTTGAGACCATCATAGAATGCTAAACATATCTGCCATCATTCTAAGAAACAGAACTTAAAATATCGACCTCGTACGAATAAAAAATAAATTCATTATCTATAAAAATTCGTACAACGAAGATCAACCTTTCCACCAAATGTTAATTTGTGGAATTAATTCTTTTAACAAATAATAATTTCGCAAAAGTCAAAACTTTCTGATATAGTCATCGAATTAACAAAGGAGATGGTTAAAGATCCGTTAAATCTCATTATCAGCATCATATTTGTGAAGATTATATTAAGCTGAGTAACATCTAAAGAAAAAACCCTAAAAGGAAAGAAAAAGTTAGAACGAACAAAACCGCTTTTGTGCTCCTAACATTATTCTTTCTAAAAATCCTCCTTGTACAATGTTTCTTTTGCAGTAATTATTACAGACAGTAGAGAAAGGGCAAACGTTAAAGACGATGCTTGTGAGACTTGGTTTCCTAGCGATACTTAATCGTCCTACTTAATCGCAATTAATCGAGCAGCCATATGTCAGGGCTAATTGACTTCGGTTGCACATCGAGTTAAGCGACTGGCTAGATTTCACCTTTCGATGATTACGTTCCCAATTATGTCCGCCGACTCTGTATACATTACAAGCAAAAATCTTTATTATTCTCGGTAACTTCTACATTGTATCATTAATCCTGCTGGCGGAATTTTTCACCTAAAAATATATCCTCAGCAAATCTAAAAGTAAACAAGTCGCACAGAAACATTGTGAAGCAAAGGTTCGATTGCATTTCATAGAAAGGAGTGAAAGTGGATGTATGACTAAGTATTTCAATTTTATGTTGTGACTTTATTTCACAAAATGGTAGATGTAATTTCGCTAAAGTTTCATTATTTTTACGTTATTTTTTCTTCTATCTCATAAGCATCTAACGTAATTAACGTAAATTTATAAAATTAAAGATTTTTCAGGGGGATATTTTGAGCATTCCATTCAAATTGCATGTATCTTTAAACTATTTAACTTAAAATTTATATTACTCTTACTTAATTGAAGATTAATAATAAATTATATCTTCTATGAGTTAAGGATAGTAAATACATTGATAATAATTAAAATATTTTAACGCGTCTTCCAATGTATTGTTCGATCTATTGGATGTTTTTATTAGTATACTTAAAATCGATAAGGATCGAGAAAGTTGTCTTTCCATAATATCGTTAAAATGTGATGCAATTGAAAAACGTCACGCCAAGGTTCTTCGAAAAACTGACCGCTGCTAGGCGAGGAATTATCAAATTCCTGTGTGCGAACGAGATCATTAGAGAGGCTGTCGAGATGAATGGACAAGAAAGCCGTACGTGTTGAGTCGCCGCATTCGTTTCCATCGATCGGAACGCGTTCATTATTCGACGGGGAAGCGTCGTTAAGGAATCCCACGGTGCATCGCCGTGTCGCGGCGAGCGCAAGTAGCGAAAGAAGAGTGCAGGAGGATAGACAGGAGGACGATCACCGTTAACAAGCCGTCAATCTGGGGCCGCAGAAGTGTCGATGACACCTGTTAGGAGACGATCGGCAGATGCTGCGCAACGCGACGCGACGCAACCGACGTGGCTCACCGCGTCGCGCACCATCTCTCAAGCGAGGAAATCATTATGATGGTCCCTCGTGCGGTTCAGAGTAAAAATTCAATGTTCAATCTTGCTTCTCATAAGACCAAAGGACGCGTCGGGGAAAGTGAACGATCACGAAGTAAATCTGTCGTATCGATAAAATAGGTTTACATAATTTTCTTTCATGATGCAAGAAGGCAAGCGCGTCCTCAAATCAAAAATAATTCGACAACGGAGAAGAATTGTTGCGGATTATCGCCAAGTGCCGATAACCCTAACATGGCTTGCTCTTGAGGCATCGAACGAATCGGAGGAAGTCTTTTGTACATACGCGACGACGACGGTCCAATGGCGGGTACATCGTCATTACGCGCCCATTAAGTGTCGCGTGTGTGCTTCTTTATTGTTCTGCTCGCGAATGAGATATGCGGGCGCATTGTCTGCTGGAATTATTACTAATTGCTGGTCGTCCTTCGATCGCTCTGTCTAGTATTCTTGCTTGAGGGACAGGCGCATTATTTCGAAAAACAATCGTCGGAATCATATCCTGTTGAATGAAATAAAATGATTCATATGAAGAAATAAAATTGATAGTGAGAAAGAAGAGAGAGCAAGAGAGAGAAGCAAACGCCAATCATAATTTATTAATTTAACCTGAAGCAGTATGAATTATGGTGGTTAAATTGTTAGGAGAAACTATGGTGGAGTATTATAGCATAATATTAGACGTATGCTATATATTATACTATATGCTTGAAACAAACTGAAGGGCTAGGTGAAACACGCTATTCCAGGGAATACTGCGTGTTACGCTTGGGTTATATTTATCTGAAAGTTTTATTATATAGTTGTGATCGCGGGAAATTCTCGAATTCTTATTTGAGACATAAACGTTAAAGGAAACGAATTCAAATGAAAAATTACTATATACTTAGTAATTATATATTACATTTCTCAATCACTCCGTCCATAAAATCATTTCGCAACATGGCGTATCGTTTTACTATTCGAATTTAATGAAACAAAATAACGTAAAAATACGAGTAAAATTTTATACTGAAGCCAAAAATTAATTTCAAGGATCAAAAAATCTAATTTAAGGAATCATATCTAAATAGAATTCTGTATGAATGATGTTTTATGTGTTTATAACAGGCACATCTCGATGAATTTATTTCTGTGATAATTTGTCTCCCATCTTGCACATGTAAGGCAAACATTCGAATGTTCATCGCGCTGTATTTTGACATGTCTCTTTCGGAGACGTCACTGTATAAAGATACACCGCGATTGTTACGAGCAAAGGTACGTCATCAGGGCCCGAATTAGGGAACCCTGTTCCCCACGAGGATTATCCACTGACACGCAATCATTAAAGCTCAAAATTACATGGGCACGACGCGTTTATCTACGCCATATCAATACTTAATCACTGTGCTTGGCGTGGATGTGTCACAGTTACTTCTGCAACGTACGAAAACTGTCAAGTACCTTCTATTCTTAGGTACCACGTTTTTCTGTCCACATTACAATTTATGGAATGAATAGCATAAAGGAGAATCGATGGTAAAATATCTAGAATCAACAGATTTTATATTCTCAAAATAATTTGGCAAGCTTTTTTTATCGAAGATATTAGCTTCGTATGGGAAGATTACTTAGACTCGCTATTTGAAATCTCTCTGGAATAACTGTTTAATATTTTTTATATTTGAAAGTGTTGCAATGTATTTTTAAGTCTGGAAAAATAAAAAAAAAAAATAAACTTATGTAAGATAAGTAGATAGATATTGCTATTTATTGAGTGCTTTAGCGTTTTCTCACGCTATTAGATATTAAAGTAATCCAATTTTTTGAGTTAAATAACATTTTGTTATTTTTAACTTTCATGTCAAAATGTAAATCAATCGATTTTTGTGATTTCAAAATAACAATATTTATCAAAATAATATTATAACGTGTGCAAATTCAAATTTAATACATTTTCTTGAGTTAAATGATTTAATCCCATTATTTTAGATAAATTAATGACATATTGAGTAGTGGCGACCTATAGAAGTGATTAAAAATAACTGAAATTAGATATAATATTGAAATTAACAATACAGGTGTTAAAATTAAGATACCTGTTTCCTATAGTTATCTTATCCTCTTATAATTTTTTTGTATCTTAACAATGTTGTATTATAATAATAAATAAAAGATTGATATTATTAAACACAGAAGTATCTAAACAAAAGTTATGGCAGTCTAAGAAGAGAAAAGATCTAAATTCAAGTGCCTAGGAATCCAATATTTTTCTCACCTACACTTGCGAATCTAGTTCAAGAAAAATACAAAATTGAAGACTAAAATCCATGGAGCATGTCGATGCCGGTTTTGTGGCAGTTCTTCGCGATCGATCAATCGATCGGCCGGGGGTCATATCTCGGTCTCGGCGGCTGAGTGTAAAAGGTATTATTTTACAGGGGGAAGAGATAAGGTGACGAGGAACCACCGTCGCGTCTCTCGGCTATCTGAATCGCTGTCGGACACCCGTTAGCCGTGCTCTAGCAGAACGATGTACTCACGAGGCTCGCAGATACGAGCCGGATAAGGCGGATATTCAATTATTCATATACCATTAGCCGACGCACGTATACCGGGTGTGTGCGACACGAAGGGATTCGCGCGCAACTCGTTTCGTAAGTACTGGTGTAATTTCCTCGGCCAACAACGTGTCATTATTGGGGAGTCGAGGGAAACCGAGAGGGAGAGAGAGCAAGATGAGAAAGGAAATAGACATAAAGCAGGGAAAGAGGAGAGAAAGAGGGAGAGACGCGATGGAGAAGGAGAGAGAGGAAGGAGGGAGAAAAGAGCGTAATGTGGCCGTCGATAAAGGTGTATCGATAGCGGTCTCAGCGGCGTCGATGATCCGCGCCTCGTACAATGAGTCACGCGGTGAATGATTGATTGGATGACTAGTGAGTCAGTACGCGGGTGCGCGTCAAGGAATCTTTACGTCATTCTGGACGATCATGCTGATTTTAATCGTCGGCGGAGGTCGCAGGACTCGCAGACGAGATGAGCGTGCGAGCGCGCGCGAGGAGAAGAAAGAGCAAATTTCGATTCAAGTCCATTACCGCGCGAAGAAGATATGCGGTTTCATAAGAAATAATTGTTGCGGTAAACGTAATTACGCTTGGATCTGTAGCGAAATAGATATATCGATTTCTATAATCGTGTAAGTCTATTAGCGCGGTTAATCGTGAGTAGCAAATTTCAAGAAAAATATAGAAAATTAAAATAGGGGATTGAATATAGTGGAGATAAAAAAAAGGGCAGTTAAATGAAAATTACGTTTTTTACGTTATTAATGATTTAATAATACCAATAAATAATTGAAAAATTTGTGATGAAATTTAACAAAGTGTAACATAAACATTAGATAAAAATTAACATAGAAATTATAATACTTTACTACTAGAAATAAATTGTGGAAGCATATTTCTTCAGTAAAATTAACATTTATACGTTAAATTGACAAGACAATTATCTCTTATTTATTTATCTTAGAATTTACGCTTTAAAATTATATTATTTTTGTTATTTATTCAACTATCTTATTTTAACACTAAAAATGTTAAATATCAATTTGACATAAAATATTCAAATAACATAATCACATTATGTTAAATTAATTGTTTGGATATGTTAAAAATTCAAAAACACAAAAATTTTTACAAAGACCAGTTTTAATATAAGTATAAAATGTGTTTTATTGTGTGTGTAATTATTTCTTAAATGCCATCCATTTTCATATGTGCTTCAGGATATCTTGCGTCAATTACATTGCCATGAAGTATGGACATCTCTAGTAGTGCAAATATTAAAATCAAGAAAATCCTCATGACCTTTTCAGAATTGAAGCAGCAAGAATCGAGTCGATCCATGACACGAGGTTCCGATCTCGATGCGAAGGAGAATCCCCAACATAATATACGCGCCGCCCACGTGACACGTTCTACGATTCTCAAAGGGATGAATGGAGCAAGGTAATCCTATTTCGAAGGCGGGACGTGAGGAATGTCCCTGTTTCCTGTGGCGCGTAGGGTTACGCTCTCCTAGTCGTGAAGTACTCTTATCGGAAGGTAGAATCACATAGTTAGGGTCGCCCACGTCGACGAAGGAAACTTCCTGCTCGGGACATACTATATTCCTTGCGAACCCATTAATTTATTCGTGCGATTAATTGTATTCTGTTGCGATAAGATCGAGTCCTTCGACATTTTTTCAACCAGAATATATAACAATGTACTCTTGCTATTGTTTTGTGTTGTATACGTATGATTAACGAGTGCCATGTGATTCTCTCTCATTTCAAAACATCGATTATCAATTTCTTTATTTCTAAATATTGAATAATACAAATATTAGGTGTAGTAAAAAGAAATCCATTATTTTTGCATGAAATTGAATGAAAAAATAATGGATTTCTTTTTACTACACCTAATAAATAGAGGAACGTCAAATATGGTCGAAGTTGAACCTCGTCCAATAACAATATTCATGTGAATTATTAAAATACATTTTCCAGTTTTTCAAACTACACAAAACTATCTAGATATTGACTTTTATAATTCTAGATACACACACACACACACACACACACACATTTCTTTTTCTCTGTCTTATAGTTTTTCATGTTGAGTGGAATTGGCAAACGTTTAATGTTTACAGAATTATTATAAAACCGTTTCGCGGATAGATAGCGAGATAACAAGTTGAAACCAGCGAAATTATCGAGGAAATTATATTCAACCATACCACACGTCGTGCATGTCGCTGCTCGATCGCTCTGCAAACAAATTGACAATATAGCGGCTTTGTCATTACCGTTGCATCTCTAAAGTGCTCTCGCGGTCTTTTCGCATTTTCCGAGAGACATGCAGCGCGTATCGTTAGCGGTTAATTTGCCTGACGTGACGTATGAGCAACCCGTCTCACGCTTTGACACGCGTGTTATTTATCCACTAAGTCGGAAGCGCAGCCTCGCTACTGAAAGATATGATTGCAATAATGAACACAACTACTCGCTATTATATATTGTGCGTTGACAAAGGAACGCGCGTGTAAACCAATGCGGATATTCTTGGTGTACTTACAATCTGTCGTTTTGTTTTTATAAAAGCCTACAATTTCTGATCGAATGATTAAAAAAGTCTGTCTGTCAAATGTTGCTGTTTATCGCTTTCTTAACTCGATAAAATTAAGAGAATGAACTTAAATTTACGTCACTTGAATATATCACTTTACGTGATATATTCAAGTGATATATTTACATAATAAAAAACATTTTGTATTTATTGTTAAAACCTTCCCTTGTTAAAATTTCTGAGTTGAATTTTTAACATGCCCGAATAATAATTTTATATTTTATGATTATATTTATTTGAATTGATATTTAATATTTTTTTAGTGTTAAAATAATACAATTTATAAATATAAGTGAACAAATAATATAAAAGTAATGTATTTCAAAACATACAGTCTAAGATAAATGAATAAAATATGTTGTTAACTTAACATAAAAATGTTAATTTTAATAAAGAAATATGTTTTTAAATTGTATTACATGATCTGTATTATATTTATTTCTCATATTTATTTCTAACACCTTAAATTAACATACAAATGAAATTAAATTTAACAGAAATTTTCCAGTAGTATGTATATAAATTGTAAAAAAAAAAAAGAATATATACGATTGTAATTTCGATCATCTAGATAATTTATGTGATTCTATCAGTGATGGCAATTTCATCGATGTATCAGTCAATTAGTTGTTGTTTTACAACTAATACCAATGCTAAAAAAGGGATGTTTTCAGCACGTCTGATCGATTATCGCGGGCGTGAAAATCAACAGCAGCCCCGATCGCGACGCCCGTCGCGAATTCGTCACGGCAAATTTCGCGATAGCGCATTCTTCTCGGTGTTCGATCGCGTTCGCGTTTCACCTGGACAAGCGGACTTCACTGCAAAGCGGTGAGTACTAGCTGACTTGACTCGGGACGCTTCATTCGATAGCACGCGTCTGCAGACATCGGCCGACACCGACAGATACCTAGACAGACAGGCAATATAGAAGAAAAACACCGAAGTATGAATATCTCGTGGTTAGTTAAACAGCGAGCAGGACACTTTTGTGCATAGCATGGCAGTTGTCGACTTGTTGATTTGTATTCGTCTCGTGAAAGGAAGGTCGCACCGTGTACTAATCGCTCAAATTCTTCATGTTTCGCTACCGCCGCCGCCGCGTCTGCATACAGCAAGAAGTCATTCATTTTCTCCGCGTCGATCCACCGACCATTGTAATTTGTAATTCTCATCTGATTCTTATTCTTCTTTTGCTGCTTTGCCGACATTTTCCTTTCTTCCTTTTTTTTTCGTATATCATGTGTACTTTGTACGCAATTTACACATAGTGGTAAAGATAATTGTATAGCGCTCAAAGAACAGATTAACAAGGTTCGGATGCCGAGAGAATAACCACCTCTTTTATCGCTTTAAATTAAAACAAAGCAAAAATCATTGTTGATCTCTTATTTTCTTGGCTTTAAGATTGAGAAATCGAAGAAAAATTTATGTATGGATGGTTTATTAAATTAACAAGCATCACGTATTGTCAATTTATTTTCTAACGTATACATACATGATTCTTGATACTAGATACAATTAGACATAAAATTTGAATGATATTAATTTTTGAATTTTTTGTGCTTTGATCTATTTATTTCAATATCTGTGCAAATATAATATTTAAATGTTCTGAAATATTTTGATCCTGTTTCATTGAATTTTTAATATTATTACTATCATCCATATATTATTGTTAGACACCTATACTATAGACACAAATGCTGAATTGACATCAGTTTTTAAATAATGTTTAAGTAATGATCCATGTATATATATTTGAATCTGTCTATATATGCTTAAAAATAATATTTCAATATCACAAATTTGATTATATTTCATCGAATTTTCAATATTACTACAACCATCTATTTATGCGTTAGTGAAAATTGTAAATAATGGATGATTATCGATTTCTTACATTCTTGGTTTAAAGATTGATAAAACAATAAAGTTTGATATATACAATTTGTTAAGTTAACAAGTATCATGTATTGTCTTATTTATCTTCAAATTTATCTTCAAACATTTACGATTATTGACATACATCTTAAATTGACATTTATGCCTGAGTAATCTTGTGCTTCGATCTATTTATGTTTTAATATTTGTATGATTATATATAATATTTCGCTATTATGAAATATTTTGATGTTTCAATGAATTTTCAATATTATTATTATCGTCCATCTACGCGTATATAGTTTCTTAGTGGAGATTGTAAATATATTACATCATGATCCGATCGGCTAAGATTGCTTTATCGCCTATTAGTTCTGATTACAACTATGTTATCGTCACCTTCCGAGGAACTAGTCGTCCCGATTAGTATCGGAAAGCGTAACGGAAGCATGAATGACGCCTATTACCGTTAATCACTGCTGTCTAATCTCACGGTAATCGAACACTATTTTTTTATGTTTCTTTTTTTCTTTTAAATCCTCGATAAGCGAGAGCTCTCACTATCTCCCAATCATCGCCGGTTTATTTTACGACCGGAATTGTAATCGCTGCTTGATTGCTAAGACTGCATCGCGAATGCATAAAACGTGAATTTATACGACAAGAGCATAATTTCTGCCTACTCTTTAAAATCTTTCTACGAGAAATAAAACGACTGAATTTACCATCAATAACATGTTCAATTGCAGCAATGACAAAAAGAAGCATATTTTTATTGATCTCATACATGAGTACATGAATACTATTCGAATCAACATACGACGATAATATTCGTTTCATAAAGCTGAAGGCGTGCTTGAATTGTGATGTATATTGCGATGATCATAAAATGCACATTTCAAAAAGCGTTTTAATATAAGAGCTTCCTTTTTTTTGGAAAAGATATTGAAAAATTGAGCCTTTTGTCGTTTCTTATGGATATTGGACAGCTTTTGTGAAAATACATTATTTATTCTTAATTACACCGTTAACAGCAACTCGCTATTTTTATTGTCTCGACCTTCGTCAGGCACCAGAACCGGTTGAAATTTTCGACTTGAATTAAACGGAATGACGCGGCGTTCCGGTTCCAGCCGAAGGTACTACTTAATTGGTACAAACAAATAATGACGGAGTGAAACAGCTTTAACTTCGCGCGTCGGCCGACGTGTCGGCCATTAACGAGCGTCGCAACGACGATTGCTATTTAATTGTGTCGTTTGTTACTTCTCCCCGTTTGTCCGCGCATTCACGGCGCTTCATTCTAGTTACTTAATGAGTCGCCTAAAATTTACACGGAATTAAGTGGAATGACACGGCGTTTGGCGCCTATCGAAAGGACTCGATTGAAGAGGCGCGATCGGTGGAGTGATGCGCGCACTAGACGATACGTGGACGGTTAAATCTGCAAGCGCCGGTAACGAGGACATGATCACAGGATGAAGAAACGAGGAAGAGAGGGATGCTGGATTGGACGGATGGGAAGGGTCCTTAAATCCCGCGCTATTGAAGATGCGATCCGACGACGATTAACTTCTGAATAAATTCCAACATGATGGCTTTATTACATGTATCGAGGAAATGAAAAACCGTTTTTACCAAAAAAATGTAGATTGCGCATTAATATTTTGCAAAACGAAATATACGTTTACTCATATCTGTATACGGAATTATTTAAGATCTTAGTTATAGATATGGATCTAAAAATAATTTTGTTGGATCATCAAAGTAATTATGTAGGAAACTTAAGCATAATGCAGCGAAACATTTTGATGTCCATCAATAGCTTGAGCAAAATTATGTAATAGTTCGACCAAATTATTTTCAAATTTGTATTTAACTAAAATTTATATACCTAAAAAAATATACGTAAAACTGTTCTGTCCGCAATGTGGTCATAACAAATAACAATACTTTTTATAAAATTTTATGATTTAATATAAATTGCAATATTCCCGTAATGTCGCAATTTACATTAAATTTATTATGTAGCTAATAAAAATTAGTTTATTATTTTATTTAAGATAAAGAAACAATTTAAAAAATTAAAAAATATTGAAAGCTATTATCCTCCATGTTAGATAAGATAATTGCATTAGAATAAACTTGTCTCTGATATTGAATGAACCTGCCATGTTCCGCGGCATGTCATTCTAAAGAAGACATTTCAATGTTTTGACGTGAGTCTACAGCGAATACGTGGATACAAGAAATAGAAGCGGAAATTTCACTCTAAAGAGTCGATTCTGATGTCGCAACCGTTTTTGAAATGCAAAATTCTCACATGCCGATATCGACTCGCGTGTTAGTACAGTTCGTTCACGCTTTGCTACTTGCAGAGAGAATAAAGATACGCTTAGACAAGTAATTTATATGATAAACAACGTCAATGCGTTGTACTGTCGGGTGTGTAGCTATTATCGCAAAGAGTTACAATAGGGAAGCACATCCTTGTGCAGGACGTGTGCCAAGAACGATTCCTAGTACGATTCTACGATAATTCGAGGATTGTCCGAAGTGAAATGATATTTGGAGTTGAAGATGTCACAAAAGAACGTTCAAATAAGACAGAATTATAATACTATAGAATAAATCAACAATTTATATTTTTTTCAAAACAGAATATATATTTTATAGAATAAGACCTGTAAGATGGTACAATTTCGAACGTGATTCGGTTCTGATTAAAATTGATATAAAAATATATTCTCCAAATTCTTTGAAGTGAGATCTGAAGAGTGAAAATTGAGCCAGTCTTGAGAAAGAGTGGCTCAATTTTCAATTCTTAAAAGTAAGACTTCACTTTTTAAAGTGAATCTTCTCATTGCAGGTGATGAGAAGTTTAAATTCTACGATAATCGTGTCAAACAAATGTTGTGAAAGAATGTCGTGATCGAAAGCGCCATGGATAACATGCGATGAGAATCGGCAGATGAGTCGCGTCAGATCCGAACAAGGAGACTGAGGATCGCTGATGGGCGATTTTGGTCCTCGCTGGTCTTGCTGGCTATCGCTGGTTTCTGGGCGCTGTGCAAAAAGTCGCTTGAGGGCCGGTCGTATACGTGCAACGTAAGCACACCTATGCAGGTCGACTTGAAACGCGCGACATGCCGCATCGCGCACCACAAAGCTCCTCCTGTTTTAAATCACCGATAGACATTTCAAGGTTGTTCATCGGAGAATCGTCGGGGCGTCAATTCCGACGGACACATTGCATTGGGTCAGAAAATAAAAGAATGAAACGACCGAGAAGATTACTTCTTCTCCCACGACATTCTATGTTTCTCTATCTTCTCTCTATCTTGACCTTCATCACAGAAAAATCTGTCTTTATTTGGATTGTATCTCTTGTCAAACATGAGAGAGAGAGAGAGAGAGAGAGAGAGAGAGAGAGAGCTATATGATAAATGATCACATTTATTTCGATCTTAAATTTTCCTTAAAGGCTAAGTAATAATTTTAAAAATTTAAACATAGTTAAAAACAGCTTTTCAGAGTAAATACAATATGTATACTACCATAAACATATTACTACTATAGAGAAATGTTCCAATAAAATTTCTATGATGTGAGCCAAGGCGTTTTATTGTGCATGTTGATGGAGTCGAATTCGGAGCAGGCAATCAAAAATTTAACCTTAAATGTAACGCGACACAATGAGTGCATCCAGATGCGCAACCGCTTACTGAGCGCTCAGTGAGCTCTTTCATCTGATTGGCATATTCTGTCAGATCTTAAAATATAGATCAATTAGATGAAAGAGCTTCCTGAATGCTCAGTGAGTGATTGCGCATCTAGATGCACCTAATAGATTTATTTGCGTTGCATGCTCCTATCATAACTCCTTCCAATGAATGCGTAATAAAAATAATAAAATAAAAATAATATAGATAATATAAATATGAAAATAAACATGAGAGAGAGAGAGAGAGAGAGAGAGACAATTCGGTTGGTATCACGAATCTGAAAAATTGCGAAAAGCTTGAGAAGTCAAAATTCCTAATAAGGACAGAAATGAGAAAAGTTCCTTCGACAACATATATTAACGTTTCAGTATCACGACTGAATCATCTATATTTCGAAGAAAATGCGACATTACAAAAGCTTTAATGGTCGCTATTAATGCCAAAGGGAATGACGTGTAGCGAAGGTCAATGCTAACCGATATCGGAGGAATCAATTCGTTCTTAAACGCTGCGTGTGGTGAGGAGAATGTCGTCAGAATCGACCACGTAACTGCCTCCATCCGAGCCTTTTGTCGATCGAACAAAATAATTAACGAAGCGAACCGGGCGTTTCGTTCGAATCGATACAATTTCCGCGCGTGAATGCACGTACGTGTGTACGCGCACGTGTGTAACGAGCAATTGTCTGAAATCACCGGTGTTACGCAACACTAATTAAATTCTACCGCCGGTAATCACGGTCGTCAATACCATTAGCCATGGCAAACATTGTCAAACGGCGCAACAAGGTATATAAATAACGCTCATGTCGACGGCGATACTTCGAGCCGAATATAATCAACATTGTAATAGTCATCGGCGTAATTTAGTCATGTCCTCGTCTATTAAGTCGCGATAATCGCTTGCGAAGGTGGACATCGTGACATCAAAAATGAAGATATGTAAAACTCGATATGAAACTTTCAAGCTTGTTAATTGATGTATTTAAAGTATATTTCTATATATATATATATAATTGCGCAATTTTCTTATGCGTGTAATTTAGGAACATATTGTTCTATTTTATTTTACATTTATTGTATACAGATTTGCGCTTTTCGATTACAGTAAGTGACATTTTTACGTAAGCATAAACAGGAAGATTCTAAATCCGTCGAACAATGTACACGAGGCGGCAGTAAAAATGTTTTGCTCGCTTGAGAGCAAACTTAAAGTATAAGAAACTACTTCGGTAATTTCATAAGTCTCTTTGATAGCCAAGGTGTTAACGAAGAAAAGGAGGAAGAGAAATGAAGGCAGGTGTATTAAATTTTGGCCGAGGGAATGTCTCGTATCGCTTCTTCTCGATGTTTATATGCAGTCGTTTTAAAAATTCGCTCGGCAATCCTTCTGAGTAGTCCGTTCACGACTCCGACCTTTACATTCGTACAGCATGTCGAACCGATCTGGTCGCGACATCACGCGCCAAATATGCGAGGTGTGGCGAAACAGAAAGACAGGAAGAGAGAGAGAGAGAGAGAGAGAGAGAGAGAGAGAGAGAGAGGGGGGGAGGAAGGGAAGGAGAGAGACAGTAAAATCGGCGCCCACACCGAATTCGCGCCATGCCATTAAACCACCCAGCGAGGATCACCGGTTTGATGCAAGGTTGAGGTAACGTGTATGCAACCGGCCGCGATGCACAAGAATGAAATCCCAAATTGCTCCAAGTTCACACGACGCGATGAGCTTGAGAGTATCTACTGATATTGAGTATCTACTGATGCTCAGTCGAATGGTGTTTGTAACTGTGTGTATTCCTACACAGTACAAACATTGCTACAAGTTTTTGTACTTGTGTAGTAACTTATTGCAATGTTTGCAATTTTATTGCAATATTACTAAAATGTTGTAATATTGCTGCAATATTATTAGAAAAATCTATGCTAATTCGTGCTGTATAAAAAAGGAACAATTGGAGGGAAGGATTTTATTTACACGATCTGTTAATTGACGCAAGTTTCCGTGATCGATAGTGGAATCGTCCGGAGTGGAATCACGACAGCTCTTTTTCCCTCGGTGTGAATTGCGATAGTAAAAGAAAAAAAAAAAATCACGCAACCCCAATCGCCGGGGGAATTGGTGGAAGGAATGGACGCGATGCAGAACGTTGTAGTCAGACCAGTTGTGACACAAGAAGAGGGGACCAATGGCTATCTACTACAGCCGGACACATCTTATCTGCGATCTCATCTCTCTCACCCGGATTACATACTTAACACACTGAGCCACACGACCCGCGATGTTCACTTCGAAATTTTTATATTTACGTTATCGAGTATCGAGATAACAATATTCGAAGTTTTTTGTGCAGGTTTTTAGACAAGAGAATTCAATTTAGTGCAACAAACTCTTGGTGCGCGGATATAAAAATGTCGCTAGAATATCGGGAGTAACTTGAGAATTCGGATAAATCGTCGGCTTATATGAAATGCTTTCAACACTGACACCCAGCTCGTTAATTTATTTTATTTCTTAATAACATAATTCCTTTATTAATGATTTATTTAATTAATGTCTGATACTTTGCACTTTATTTATTCTTGCTGCATATGATATTAGATAGAGCGAACGCTAACGCTTCTTTGAGAGCGAGAGATCAATCCGATATCAATTTGGTATCCGCATGGTAAAATGGGATATTACGCGGATACAATTAATATCTACTTGCGTAATGACCGGCACACTCGATACTCGCTATCTTTCACTTTCACTGGAAGGACAGAAATTAGTAGACCGTAGCCAGAGTTATAACGGATGCTATACGATATTAACATTTGTACAATATTTTTTTCATCTTGACCGTTAAATAGACAAGAAAGATTTCTGCATAAATTTATCGAAAAATTGTTTCGTTTATTTGTCAATTTCAAATGATTTGTGTATTTATGTCGCAATTAAAGTATTTCAATTAAAAATTGATGCACATTTTACCATTTTGTAATCTAAGTAATCAATGTGTATAAAGATTTATATATAAAAAGATAGGAAAATTGAGAAGGTTTGTCATTTTATTCGTCGTACTGTCGCAACGTGCTAACGAACAAGAGCGCGAATCCGAGAGTTAATCGAACTCATTCTCATTTATTTGTCAAGCCTCGTCCGACCTCACGCTTGGAGCTTTGTCTCCTAATCCCTAAGCCGCAATCAGAACCCATTGTGTGTGGGCATTGGGTCCACAGACATATCGGTGTGCTCGCATAACCCGTCGTGAATGTTAAGGCGGGAGGGATTACGAGAGATTAAAATCGTGAGACAGAGAAAGATTGAGAATGCATGAAGAAAGGTAAAGGGATGGATGTTGCTGGTCCCATGTGAGATGAAGATGAGCGGGAGTGGAGGACAGGTAGAATTTGGACGCGGAGAGACGAGGACGGAGGTGTTCCACTCACGAGACGAAGATGAGTCGCAACGTGGATAAGGGTAGGAAGGATATTCAAATAAGTTGATTCGTTAGTCGGCCGGATTAATTTGCTACGACGGTATCGGATGTGCCGGCGCATTCATTAGGCGGACTGTCGGTAGTCCTACTCGTGGTTGTTCGTTCACGTGTAGGATAGTTTGTTCTTCGTCGAGTGTCTTCCCCACTGACTTCTACGAAACAAGCCGTCTGAACATTAAATGAAAAGATAGCGACGAACATTGAATGTGCAGAAAATAAAGGAACAAATAAAATATAATATAAAATATAATAATAATCAGAAAATTATACAGTTCTACAGGGGCAAGGTTAACTTATAGGTAATTCAGGTCCTTCAAATTTAAATATCAATATCGGAAGTATTGAGACATTTATGCCATGCATACCTATTATAAAAGTTTCATTTGTATATTAAAGAATTGCGAATGTGTGTGTGTTAATTCATTTCGGAAATCTATTTAGATAATTTATATATTTCATTTATATTTATATTACTAAAGAATTTTCTTTTTATGCTTCATGATACGAAAAAATCATACTTAAAAATCATACTTAAAAATGTTGTGGTAGATATAGGCTGAATTCGGGAAGAAATGCTATTAGCGTTATTAGCTATTTGTGTCATTCTATCTTCATCGGCCATTTAAACGTGAAACAAGGATAATATGACACAAATAACGTTGATAGCGCACTACCCGAAGTGCAGCCATAATGTAAAAATCATACAGGAATGTAGATTAATCATGGGATCATGCATGGTTTTATACAAATATCGTAATCAACTCGTAATCATCATGTTCTGGTTCCAAATATTTCATTAAGTTTTTTGATGATACATGCAAGATTCCCTTAGGCATTGTGGACCCCGATTCATAAAAAACGTGCAAAAATCATCATACCTGAATTTGTCCAACTGTAAAACTTTTCCTTAATTTGAGTAGGCCAATTAGAATATCTCGTCGGTGTGTCTTCGTATAACAGATACGTTTCCCCTTACTCTTTATCAAATTCTTTGTACTTCACGTTATGCGCGGCGGATATAAGTTTTACTTTATAGAGTTTCACTTTCAGGTATATTTCTTGAATCTCTACTTCAAGCATCATAACGTGACAGCAGTCTGAATGCATATCCCCTTAATTGACGATCTTCATGTTTTACACTAGAACTAAATATATAAAGAAATTAATTAGACAAAAATAAATGAACAAAATTAATATATTAAAAAAAATAGTGATAAAAAAGAAAACTTAAAAACATTAGCGGAATCACCAGCGCTTCGATTTGCTCGATTAATTCGTACGCGATAAATACACGTGGCTGTAAAAGAGCTTATATATACATAGATTTGTCTCTGCATCGATGAAACAAACTCGATGAAGTTTCAGTCCGAGGCGAGAGAGACGCCAACGCAGAAAACCGTACATGAAAAAGAAGGACGTCTGGCAAAGAAAGAAAAACGATGGCAAGCGCGAATGAGTAAGCAAGCAAGAGCGAGAACGCAAGAGAGAGAGAGAGAGAGAGAGAGAGATGGACGAGGATGAAGAAAGAAGAAAGGATGGAGTGAGATGGAGTGGTCTGACTGGGCGACAACTATTGTCGCCGGTATAAAATATTGTTTTCCATGCCAGGCACGGCGCGTATGCACGAATAACGACACGTCGATTAATGTCCGCATTGCCATCCGCATGACCGTCTATTAATAGCGGCGTCGATGCACGGAGATTTCTGGACGGTGTTACCGATATCGTTGCAATCAAGAGCGATGACTCGATTTAGAAATTATAATCCGCATTAATAATCCCATTAATAATAAAATTGTGATAGTTGTGAAGACAAAGGAGTGATGACTATTTGAAAATTAGACGTTTCCTAATTTCTGATAATTCGCATGTCTTAATGACTTCTGTTGCAACTGTGTACGCGTGAATACTTCTCCTTATCACTTCTCTTTATCACTTTTTTCTTCCAGAAGGCGAACTTTTAATTTCCCAATGTTATTCGAATTATTCGCTCATCGCGACGTTTACGAGCGTTTAAATGCGCAGCGACATCGTTGTCATTTAATTCCAATTAGTTCGTCGCATCTTGCAATGTGGACTCACGAATAATAACAGCCGCACATCCTGTGAACAGCTAATGAGAACGCCTCGTGTCTTCATTTAATATCTCGAGTTACGGCGACGCGTCCACGCGCGATGAATTCCGCTTGACGTTTAATTTGATGTTCCGCACCATAAACGCGTAAGAAAAGGTGCAAACACCTTCTTCGGGATTTTTAATCGGACATCGATCGCAAACAGACACAAGGCAGAGTACATTCGCCAATTAACACGACAATTCACGAAGCGCAATGCAAACCTGCATTTATTTACACTGCAGCCATCGGCGGTAAACGACTTAGCCAATAATAAGTAACACTTGAATTATTCATTTCAATAAAACACGTGTCTCCTTCGAAAATGAAATAAAAAAATTGATCCGTAGTAGATTCATCACTGTTTTGAATAATCACAATAGCTCGTCGTCATTCATAATAAATGATAACGCAGTAATATTAATACGAATAACAATGTCTATGCGGTAGAATAAAAAATTTTCACGTACCTAGAACAACTGAAATACCTGTGCTTTTCGAAATACTGGTGCTTTTCGATCGTTTACTCCAGAGCAGTGACGCGCAATCTTTTTAAGGATTATTTTCGAAGGGCCATTTTTAGAAATAAGTAAAATCTTATGAGCTATATTATATTTATTTTATTTGCATAAAATAGAAAATGTAATTTTACAATATATTTTTGGCTATGAACTGGCAAATCGCAATAAATTCATAAGTAAGCTGCATGCGATTCACAGATTGCATCACTGCGCATCTAGAATATATTTCGTGCCTCCTCTCTGTAATTAATTTACTATCAACACAAATAAACAAAGAAGACTACGTTTGGGCAAAGCGAATCTTGGTGCTTAATAATATTTTTGTGTGAATCTTATAATTTTTTTCAGCTCAATGCAAACTGCGCGTCGATTATTATTATTTATCTTAAAATTTAATCAGCTAACGCTGCTGTACATGATATGACAAATTAAATTGATAAGCAATTTAATATTACTGATGCTAATGAGCATCTTTATATACTGTAAAGAACTTATTTAAAAAAAAATATTATCCCAATTAAGATTCGAACATGGACTTCCTTACATTTCGTGACACATCTTATTCGACCACCAGAGATGATATTTATCGCAATAATCAGTGTACATGTTAAAAGAATCTTTTTCAGGTAACATAAATAAACAATAGTAAGCGAAAATCGACCGAGAAATGTTCAATACAAATAAACGAAGAAAAAACTGAACCATGTTCGATTAAAGTGAATTTCCATAAGTACGTAATTAATATTTTTGTGTAAATCTTACAATTTACTTTCTCCCTTTTTTCTTTCTCGTTTAATTTATGCATAACGACATATTCAGACTAACAAACACTGTGTGTGCAAACTTAAGTATAAAGACGATCTACGTTGCCGATTACACGTCGACGGATATTCTGCCAATTAAGAGCATCCCTTTTCCCACTTTCGCTCTGATCATGCGATTAACGCAGTGGGTCCTCAACGATCATCTTGCACGAGATCAGGTCGGTCAACTTCGTAAATCGACCCCCGCAAAAATCCGGAGTGTTCAGCGTCGACGTAAAGGGAAGGCAGCAAAGAAGAAAAAAAGAGAAAGGAGACGCTTTAAGTGCGCCGCAAATTGCAGTTTATGTATCACGAGGTGTCGGCTACGGGAATCTGTTAACCGATTCGCGACGTCGTCGAGGGAATCGATCGACGTACCGGATTCCGCGAAATCGGCCGTGATGCTTGATTAACATAATTTTCACGCGGTGAAAAGTCTCTTTGTCCATTCGCGTTCAGCGGTTAATCTCCGGATTGATAAGATGCGACTTGATTTAACCATCGTGCCATCCTTTGATAATCCGTAAATCGTTTGCGAGTCATGAAACACGAAGACAATAGTGCGCGAATAATAATATTATATATAGATATACAAGCAATCTATTCTCGAACGTAATCTCTGTTGTTTGAAATCTGTTCCCGTACAATCCACTATAAGAGAAAAAGTTATGGTAGGAACTATGAAAATGATACTCTATGTTTTTCTCTAAATGTTTACATATAAATAATTACAAAAGACTACGCGTAAAATGTCAAAGACATTTTAGAAAGATGAGCTCACGTATCAAAATGTTTTGTACGAAATATTCATTGCAGACTTGAGATTTAAATGCTAATTTATGTTATTCTCGTTTATGTTAAAAAGAAAGGACTGAGATTAATCGCCAAGTCAATCAAGTTGTCTATCAATATTCTTGGGATGCGTATCGGATGCAATCGGATTTCTCTAATTGACAGTGGCAGAGTGCAAAATCGTAATACTGTGACAGAGCTTATCAAGTTTAGGAGGTATATTCGATAATCGTTTCAATTAAGCACTCGGCAGAGCCGATCTGCTGTTCTTATACGAGGCACGAACGTAAACTTAAATGTGAGTAATCGATGTAATTGAGAAACTACACTCAGGAAGTCGTGTATAATGGAAGCAATTAAAATCGTTAAGAAGTTTTCATTGTGATTCGATGAACGACAGGAGATGTACTTATGATCTCATAAAATATCAGATGATTTGTTTCTCGATGTCATCTTAATTTTCCCCACTTACGTTGAGCTACATAATAGATCTGATTCTTTTTACGGTTGAACTTCTTGTACGGGTCATCTCTTTCCTCTTTTTCTTTTCACGTTGGAACTGTGTAAGATGTTCAGCAAAGAAGTACAGAACTAATGTATGCATTATACATTTGTATCAGAATCTCACAAAGAACTCATTAATTATTATACTTTTGATTTTGAAAACGAGTTACGCAATTTGAAAAATGCGAATACTGCGGCAATGTACGCCGCAGAACTTGCCGTAATTAAATGCATTTGTAACTTTGTAATACAAGTGTGCTTTATATCTGTGAAATAATTTTATAAAGAGACTTTACAATTATGCTCGCGCGTGAATTCTCTTCGATTCCGGTTCGATTTTTGTTCAATCGCGCTCACCCCTTGGAACTCTTCGTGAACTTTGGTACTTACGGATACTTCGGTCCACAATAGGTAGCTAATAATGCAACAAGAGGGCTTGCCGTAACCGGTTGAACCCGGAAAGCTCGTTTGGCTGCATCTTAAGCTGCGTTAACAAATGCAAATCGCGACATGGCGACTTTTCCACGGGGATTAAGTCGAAGTATCTGTCTTCTCTTGTTCGGTTACTTCGATTCCTAACAAATGTTGTTCCTCTCTTTTTATTTTCTACCGTATTGCATAATTTGTCTAGTTATAGATCGTGAGATCAAATGATCATTGTTGGTATAGATATAATACGATGCATAGTGCGTTTAATATATATAAAACTGAAAAGAAAGTGTAAGGAAGAAAGTTTTGTTTCTCCGTATTCCGTCTTCCGTCATTCCGTTGACTATACATGTTCAAATAAGAGGAGTTTAACGTGTATATTCCACATTTCGTATTTTAGTATTTTATCTGTGGTAATGCCTGCACGTAGCTCCGTGTGAAAACCACAGATATCTATATATAATACACTGACTGCTAACTTCTATTATGTTCTTTGTGCATACAAATGTTGCCTATATAAAAGCAATGCGCGAAGTGGATGCAGCAATATACCTCGCATTTACTTTGCGTATTGCTTTTGTAGGCGATAGAAAAATTAACGGAGTCGACCGGGAACCCGAGACCCTTTATTCTCTACATCTAGTTTCATTTCTAAGCAATATGATCTACTTCTAATATTCCGTCTTATCTACATATATTTAATTGACCTCTATATTTTTATTTAACCTCTTAGCCCTTTCATATTATTACGTTTTTATATAGATATTATATAGATATTTGCCCTAATAAGAAAAATAATAGGAGTTAGCAGTAATGTATGCGTATTATATAGTTGGCAATGATTTTCACACGAAGCTACGCGTTATCATAGATTTTTGTTTTTATATAACAAGCTAAGTGACATTTTTCGTGACATTTTCTCGACATTGGTTGAACTCTCTTTAATGTTTAATTTTACGTCAAAGGATTCAGCGAATGCTATTTATAATAACGATGCAGAACTCTTTTATCTTTTATTTAATGATGATTATAGAAAATTTTTTAAAATTATTATTTATAATATTTATAAATTATTATTTATACTGATGTTATAAATTAATGCAGAATTCGATGTGCGTTAAATAATAATAATAAAATATGTGTATATTTAGAACAAAGTACTCAAAACAATAGATTTTTTGTTTAACCTTAATGCCCGACACTAGAAGATTTTCCCTACCCTTTCAATTTTTTATATAGTAGGTGTCATTTTGTTCTTACAATCAGTTATATGAAACATGACACAAAGATTCGAAAAAAAAAGGGTTAAATTGTTAAAATTTTTTATAATAGAAATAAATCTTTAAGAAGAAATGATTTGGATTTCATTCTCAGATTTTTTGCCAAGGACTATTTAAAACTTTATTAGTTTTTCACACAAAAGTATATACCGATACACAGATACAGTAAAAAAAACATTGAAAAGACTAATATTGCTTTCGAGTATCTCTAAACTGATTTATATATATATAAGAAACGTTAACAATTCTCTTAGAATTATCATATCTTTCAAACAGTTCTCTTAGAATACATTGAAATTTTCGAGATTTCGATCGCCGAAAAATGTAATAAGAAAAAATTTCCGGTTGAAAATGAATGAATCAAAAGATTCTTATCATATCAATCAAAATTTCGATTATCTTAATTAGAATTTTAATAGATATAACCTGCAAAATATTTTGATTTGTGCATTTTCAAATTCCATAATTCCAGAATTCCATAATTAATGCAATAAGTATACTTGCATAAGCCGGAAAAAATTTCTTTTCCAGATAACGCTGTTGTAAACGCGTTGAACGAGGAGTCACTTGTGTCATCCCGCGTGTTTCTCGATCGCATCGTTGCGCGATTAAACGCGATCGATCGCCCAAGACAAAAGCGTCGGCAATTAATCCGAGCGAGCAGAGCGGTAGAGTGCGGCGGTCGTGTCAGTATAACGCAAAAAGGTCTTCCCCGTCTCCACGGCGGGAAGCCCACCGAAACGCGATTACGACGTAATCGGTGGGTAGAAGCGAAGCATGGAATTATCAGGATTTAAGGAGGCAACAAAGTGCGTTTTTACGAGGGTCCGTCCAAGGATGGCCTTTATAGTCCACCAAGCCTCATATTCCTGCTCGGTCTTCGCGTATCCTCTCTTTCCTCCGTCTAACCCCCTCTACCTCACCTCCCTCTGTCGCCCTGGCGTGCATGGATTGTATGTATGTATAAGCAGAAATACCGGAATAATCGCCACTGAGATATAATTAAGCCACTAATGACCACTGTGGATCGTCCGTGGTAGAGCGGCCAGCAGGATCACCACCGGTCGTCGGAGCCTCATGCGCACCCGTTCGCGATAATTATCAAATAAAATAAACACCTCTGAGAAGGGACACGTAATGAATCAAATCGGGGGCTCCCTCGGCGAGCCGCGCCATCATCGTGGCCGAGGTCTCGGAACGCATTCCTTCGCACGGAACGGATCGAAAATACCGCGAACGCGACGACGAGATTTCGGGGACGGCACTAATCGATATTATTACGCTAATAACGCGCTTTCGGGTATAATGGCGACGCTCTCGCGCGCGGGCGACCCGAGGCGCGTAATGAGCGTAATTACGCGTGGAATGCTCAATCTGTTGGTAAACTCGATGTCGAGCCGGCCAATCTTCGGATAAACAGTGCGGCCTCCGTTGAGATTTCACCGAAGGAAAATTGATCTGGTATCTCGATAAACCGTCGTGTACGCTTGGATTAATAATGCGCAAAATAATGGACGGGAATTGTGTTAATCGTACACATAAATTTTCAACGCTGTGAGATGTATTGGACTTAAACTTTCAAAAATTGTAATAATTAAGCAATCAAATAATATCCGTAAATTAACAACGTTGCGTAATGTCGTAAAATGAAGCTTTATGCAATTGTTAAAGGGATTACATTGAGAGAAAAAATTGCAATTACCATAATTCAATAATAATTTATCGTCATTATTGATGTTATATTATATGTATGAATACACAGTAAAAATTTGTATTTGTGTCACAACTGATCCACTTAAGTTCTTGTTAACATTTTTTGCTAAATTTTTAACATGTCCGAGTATGATAATGTCATTTGAATATTTTGCATTAAATTGATGTTTAACATTTTTTTGGTATTAATAATAACAATTTATGAGTGAAGAAGTAATGCAAAGATAATGTATTTTAAAACATAAATTCTAAGATAAATGAATAAAATATGTTAACATGTAACTTTAATAATTTAACATAATATAAATGTTAGTTTTATTAATATTTATAGCCTACTGACATTTTAACTCAGAATTTCTCATTTTCAATCCTAGCACTGTTATAGTGTTTTTCATTAGAACTACTACTACTATTACTATTACTACTATTAATAGTATAATAATATTGTGTAGATATATAATTAATAGTAGTAGTAGTAAACTGAAGGTGTCATACAATTCATGAATTAAAATAACACAAAATATTCAAACAATACAATCACTCACTTAAATTAACACTCGGATATATTCAAAATTCAACACAAAATTTTTTTAGTAAGGACTATTTCTAACACAAATACTCTGTATTACTATTAACATCATAACAATACATTATAGCAATATTATAAAAAGAAAGTTACTAACCATAATTATTTAATCATGAATTCTAGAATTCACAAACATTTTTCTCTCAGCGTATAATGATGCTGTTTCTTTCAACGAGAAAAATCGACAAAAAAAAAGTCGATGATGAATGAAAACTCACATTAGGGCAGAGAAAGAGAGAGGTAACTTGACTTTTTAAAAATATCACAATTAGAAAACTCTTTACAACTCGACGTCTCTAGTACTTTTATTATCATTAGCGTACTCATATGCATTCGAAGACAGACATCCGAAAAAGCATGCAAGAAACGTACAACTCGTAAAATCGGCATGCGGGGGACGTACGAATATTTGTTCGCGTCAAGAATCGATCACGCGATTCACCACCCGCTTCGTATGTCACGCATCGTTCTCTGATAAATGCGCGAGAGATAAGAGAGCACATAATCGTGCGCGCGGGACAATCTGGAGAATGCTAAGCAGTATTTAATACCTGTACTTTTACTGTACATCTGCCGTGCGGCCATTAATGACCGCGCATGACTGATTTATATTAACAAGTTCCATGCCGCACTAATTTGAAGTGACCACACTGTATGGATCTTGGGTGGCTTATAATATTTTTGTTTGTGTATATTATATTTATTAAATAATATTTTATAATAGTTAAAAAATTATAAAAATGATTATATTATAAAGAAAAAAATTATATTATATTATAAAGAAAAAAATTTAATATATCAATGTTACGTACATCATAATTATATATCCACGATCATAATTATATATCCATGATATTAAAAATTATTATATAATTACTTCCTTTTATAATTATAATTATAAATAATTTTATAATTATTTTATACATATAATAATAATAATTTCCAAATATCAAATGGAAAGGTCACTGATGATATATGCAGTTCGGAATGTGGTAATTAAATGAGTATAGGCATGCGCATATAGAAATTTCGAAGAATCTGTGACGTGTTTATTGCCTGTTAAGAGACAAAAGCTAACTCGTTGCAACTTGTTACGAATAATTAATTCTTGCCTCACATCGAACGCCATAGATTCTTATCGAAAAATAGTTTAATATTGAATATAAAATTATATCCTAGAATATGTTCCTTTAAAATTTGGTTTATTTTATAGTTAACTTGTGATTAGGCTTAATCTGATGATAATGTAAAATATTTTTTAGCTATAGTAATCATAGCTAAACTTATTTGTAATAACTTTTAAAGTTACCACTACAAAATTATTACTAGTCTAGTGCTTAATTATAGCTAGAAAAATACAATTTTTACATTATTATCAATTTAAGTAAGATTAAATCACAAGTTGATCAGATAATGAAAAATCGAAAGTTAATCTGAAACTGGATAATAGAAAATTTCAACGATCTAAATTCGCACGTTCCACAGTGATTCAGTCTACAGCGACATTGTTTCATAAAATTGCGTAAAGAGAAAACAATTCACGATACGAGAGGGCTCGTGTGTGCAGTTATCTCAATCTCGAAGCACTTCTTGATCTGATCCAAAAGATACTAATACACAATAATAACTAATACACAATAATAATGACATTTTTAATGTCGAGGAAAAATAAGACAAACAAACGCGTAATGGAGCAATCAAGGGCGATCCCTGAAAGGAGGGTAAACGAGGCTGGTAGGATTTCCGGC
>NW_017259222.1:921495-973828 GCF_001594045.1 Atta colombica
TAAGTGCGTATGTAATCCGAATATCTAAATATTACGACTACAAGAAAAAAGAACGTGATTGGATTAACGTAATATATAAGAGTATTGGTATAACTGAATGGAATTTTTGGTTATTATAATTAATTTGATATATATACACTTCAGGTTAATTTGACATATTTTTTTCAGCTACAAAAACCGTCGTATCTATAAATCTATGATGATATTATGCTAATAATTTTTTTATATCAGTTTTTAAATTGCTTTGTATGACAAACTCTCTTCATTAACTTGTTCTTACGACAAATTCGCAATAATAAACTATAGAAAAAAGAACGTATCCCCTCTCTGCAAAGTGATATATGTCAATTATCTCGTGCGCCAAGTACACGTTTTGAGAATTTAAGCGCATTTCGCCGAGAACGCGCGTAGTGAAGAGCGATCACCATAATTCACGTCCATTGTTAGCGTTAAGGACGAGGCGTATCGCCACCTAAGTATTTCCAGTCGCGGACTTGACCACTTTTTTACCGCTTTGCCGATGATCACGGTCATGTCAATTAACGCAGCCGTGCGATAAACCCAAGTGCCGAAGAATGGACGCCCTTATTTTTAATTGAATCAGTGCGAATCGAGAAAACGGGCAGCTGGGCCTTCTTCCCGTTCGCGGCACCGTCGATCGGAGTGTCCATTAAACGACCGATCGTTTCAGATAGAGAAAGTAGCTAGAATCATTTTAATGGAGCCTGATCGCGCGAGATAACAGGATTACGTTTCGAATCGTCATCAAAAGCACACCACGGCGTGATCACGCCTTAAATCGTTGAATAAAGATTTTGACGGGCGAGTCCTTTGACTCGTGTTCAGATAATCAAACGAGTCGTAAAGTTAAAGATGGTTCAAAGAAATCTTTTCAAACAAAATTGACAGACGTGAAATTTAAATGGGTAAGGAAATGGAATTATGACACTGGAAATCATGATATGTCGAAAACTTCAAGGAACCACTGTGAATGCGTTCGGATATCCGTAATTCTTTTTTCTTCGAATAAACAAACTGTTTTTCTAACTGTTATGGTTCGCTGTAAACCGCATATTCTGATGCATTTCTTTTAAGCAATGATTCTTTTACAAATTATTTGCAAATGTAACATATTAAATTATCTACGTATTCTCTCATGATATGAAAATTTTAATGGAAACTTCATTCAGTTTTTCCTTTCCGACATCTTTTTTATAAAATCCATTAAATTAGTAAAATAACTTATTGACAATGTAATATATGGGAATCTATACAAAAAAAAGTTGGTTGAAATAACTTAAAATATATAATATATATAATATATATAATAACTAGATTGCTTAGTGAAGTATGAACGATCCATAATTTTGATTAAAATAATCAGATAAACTTAATTGCATATATTATGATTACGGTAACCAGATATCTTTGGCCGTATGAATTCTTGTGAAAATAACGAAACTTTTGATTAAAATACCAGATTATTTAATTATGATAACCGGAATTTTTGTTCAGTTTAATCAATAACTTATTTAATTGTATATATCATGTTAATTCAATCATGATCTTCTTTTCTTGTAATCACAATAACCAGCTACTTGGATATTATTACTACATACTCATAAACTAAACTCTAACCGGTATCATACTTAAATGTTCTGGTTGCAATTAAAATATTTGGATATAATAACTAGAAATTTTGTTCATTTCCACTAAAATTTGCAATATTATTTCAACCGAATATGTCTTGTTAATTTAACTATGATTATTTTTTCTGTGAAGGCAATAGACTATGTATATACGTGTTTACGCGCTACTTTTACCTCTTAAATCGGATGTCGCAGCGTGCAAAACTTCCAGCTGTGGAAGTTAATTTTTTCGGCGAGAACTAATTTCGCGGTGATTTCAACGCGCGGCATCCGTCGGATTCGACGACTGGCCGGCGCCAACGCCGACGAGATAGCTCGTCACTTGCTTGCGACAAGTAGAAGCGGCGACTGACCAACCGGGCCGATTGGATTTCCGCGCGATAATAGTCAGTGGAGTATAAAAAAATATTTTAACGCGCTTTTTAATTGTCGCGCAGGCCTCGCACCCGCTCACAGATAAGCAAGTTACACAAACGCGAGATAATAAATTATAGCCATTTTAATTGCCGTTCGCCTCGGTCGTCTCTTCCGCGAGAGTCCTCGCAACGGCGATAACGCGCCGCACGATGATATTCCGTCCACCAATCGCTAATGATTTATCGTCATAAGAACGGCTGACTGTTAAATGCTTTTCGCGAATTCGACTTTGAGACGGGTGTGCTGCTCCGACGAAACGAGTCACTTAATCTCAATCACATTTTTTGTTCGGCTGTACTTGCTCACAATGAGATGCGCTTAGGAGCTGTTAACGTCGCATTATTAATAATGTATGTTAATAATGAACGATCATATAATCTTACACTGCAAAGTCGCAAGATGGATGAATCATTTTTTCAAAGGTTTCACTCGATAAAAATCAATTAAATAATAAAACACAGGATAACGTGAGTTATTTTTCCAGCGCCTTAATTTATTTATATCACATGAGGATATTTCTATCGGTCGCCAGCGTCGACGATTTCGCGAGAGAGCGATGATTAATGTATTTGCGAAATAATCGACATCGCGAAACCGCGGATGAATAAAAAAAAGTACCCGGCATGTGCTCGTTTAGGTTCACTCGGTCTAATTAGAAATAGAGAAAGCGAGCGAGCGATTGCTCCCCACACGTTCACATCGTAATTAATTAGCCCCGGGGGAACTATTTACCCCTTTTCTACTCTTTCTCGTCTCGGCCGGCCAAACAAATTGCAGCAATATTAGAAAACCGGACACACGCACTATGAAATATCTACAAACCAGCGGTGTTGCACCTTTCTTTCAGAGAAAATTACTTTCCCGCCTAAATGTTCCAAATCTCCCATCTTTCAACGGAAATTAAAAGTCACTAATGTTTCAAATCAACTAATGTTTCTAAATGTTTTAAATCTTCGTGTTTTAAATCTATCGACGAATGGCAATTAAAAGTAAAGTCACTAATTATTATAAATTCGGTCCAATTATGACAACACGCATGTCAGAATCCGGACATATAAGACATCTTAAAAACTAGAAGTAGATACCGAATGATCATTATTATTCGTTCCTTCTTTCTTTTTTAGATTAATATTATATTTCTTCTTTTTTAGATTAATATTATATTTCTTATGTAAAACATAAGATTTTAAATTTGTTTACTTTTTAATAATTACGTCCTTTTTACTGAGAGAAAATATTGTAATATTGTGAAACAAATATTGCTTACGTTTACATTTTCTTCGATACTTATTAATCATAAAAAAATTTGATTGTGATAAAGAAATATTTCTAATATTTCTCATTCAATTGCAAAAAAAAATAAAAATAAAATAGATGGCTTATTTGATAAAGAAATAAAATTTTAAAATTAAAAATTTTTTAAATTAAAAATTTTAGAAATAAAATTCGCCATATTTAAATACAAATTTATTTTAATATAATAAGATTGGAAATAAGACCGTTTATATTAAATACATTACTTTAAATACGAAGTGCCACTTTTTTATTTTTTTTAGGATGTATTAATGATATATTTAATTTTTCATCATTTTCTTTATCTTCATAACTTTTTTGTTTGATTTTTTTTAGTGAGACAGAAACTTGATCCTTTTTTTGTTGTAAGATATTGAGACATCGCGACGTCGTATGTCCAAATTTTGGATATTATCTACAACATTTTGTTTTAGATAAAAATTAACCCGATTCAGTCGAAGTTCATTTTAGTAGTCCTTTAGACAGTCTGCAAAGTTTATAACTGCGACACATTGAAATACACATCGTTCTTCCTTTTAAGGATCTGTACCATTAACACCTGTCATTAATACCTAAAGCATATCAGGTAACATTCTGTAAAACATTTTTATTTCACGATACATTAAAGCAGTCGTTTATTTTAAAGCGCATTTGTCTACGACATATAACAGGTAGCTAATTCTGTTTAGTTTATCCTTCCGTCGCGATAAACATATCGCCATCGATAGGTGAAACAAGGTGATCACAATTAGGCAAACATTCGTAATCGTAATGTTGTACGTTACCATCGCGGATGTCTCGGATCAGTTTCATAAGTGGAGCTTGTAAGGCGTGATTGGACGCCATCGTGAAATATCACTCTTAATAGTTCGTTGCGCCTTGCCGTAACTGTCACCGATTAACAACGAATAATTCCAGCCGCACGTTATTAATTACAATCAATAACCTGCTGTTCATCTCTTTGCTCATGCCATATTATTTTTTATCTTACAATCGCGATTTTCTATCTTACAATCGCGGAATCGTAATCATGAGGAACGGAAAAAACATAGTCAGAGATAAATCCCCCCGCACATTTCTCTGCCTTTCGTAATTTTCATTCCGCGCCTCCGGCGGCGGCAATTACGCTTGCTAGTAACGTAAACTTCTCGTGTATATCAATCGCGTTTAATTAGTCGTCGGCATACCGTTGCAGTACCTATAATAGTAGGCGCGGGAATAAATCGCGGTGACGTACGCATGAGAAGTATCGGCAATGCGACACCGTTGGTGACCCCGATGGTGAATTCCCTTTCTCGCTTTTCCCCCTTCTCCTTTTTTCCCTCTTCTCGAAAAATTTCATGCTTGCACGAATCCCATTATCGCCAGTGATAGACCCGGAAAAATTTGTTCCCGCTGATAGCAATTAATTTAGGGCTGTGTCTGCGTGATAAATCTTGAAGAGATATCATAATGCTAAATATATGCGAGTTTTTTCTTCCTATAATCAATCTTTCCATCAATAAGATCGTTTCATAATAATTTCGAATTTGAGCGGAATGCATACGAAAGCAGCCAGAAACTTGCCATGAAGATTAAAGTTGTTGAAATATTCGATGATTATCACAGATACGCACTGAATTACATTGAGTCATTATTTGAGAGATAGCTAATATGTCACAATATTTTATACATTCAACATTGAACATAATAGGAATGTGCAAATAATGGAATTTAATTCAATGTTCATTCAATTTTGTCAATTCTTGTCTATTTACATTGTAAGTATTTTTTTTTTGTATCCATTAAATGTAATATATGTATAATTTTATTAAAAACAGTTATCAACTTATGCTTAACTTTATTTAAATATTTTTCTGTATTCAGCATTTCTGTATTAATCTGTATTCAGATGAATATATATAAACACATCGTTTGGATGGACACATCTCAACCCGAAGAATAAGATATGTAGACAAAATATAGAAGTGTCAAAAAGGTGATACTTTGTGATTCACAATCAAAAATAAGAAAAGGACTACCTGAAAAAAGGGAAAAATCTAGTTTTAAATTCTGCCCAATGTTTAAAAATGTCTTAATATTTCCCTTGTAATGTCGCCAATAAATTTTTACAATTCAAGACGCCTATAAATTTTAACACGCAGTTTTAACAAGCAGTCAAAACACAGTTGAAAATCGAATTTTATTCGGTCATCAAAAAACCATTAAAAACTTCATTCAATCGTAAGAATATGTCTCATAATCCAATCCGAAATTTTAGATACTTTACGATATTTTTGACACTTCACAAGTTCCCACAGTGATAAGTTGTGTATCTAATTCTATGAGGATTACATGAAATATAGACGAATGTTTCTACCGATTGTTATATCGAGCAAATTGCATGGTCGGTGTTTTTGACGAATATATCAAGATACTTTCCCCGAAAACGAAAGCAAACAAAAACGCGATGTCTAAATAGAGGGCTGGTATGTGACGCTAACAGACGTTTCTTGACACCGGTTTCTCTTATCTACGCAGGTATCAAAATCTGTCGTGTCGCACGCATTTTCTCTCGACCCTCACTGCACAGACCTCAAATCGATGATGTTTTCATGTATGGTCGAATCCCACTATTTCCCGCACTTAAATGTACGGCTCCCGCAGCGTTATTGAGTTTGAGCATTACGTTATGCGAGGTGTCAAACATAAACGACAAACACCAAACACCGATAACACATTCTTCACTTGCTTGAAAAAAGTTCCGAGTTGTAGTGGCGCTTCTGGTTTTCGTTATCTGAGAACTTCTGTCATCGTTAAATAATTTTTTCATTTATCTTCACGAAACAATCGATTTGCTATCAATGATTAATACTTGAGATAAATCTTCCTGAATGGAATATAATTGAAGGTTATTAGCATTAATGTCTAATTAGAAGCATAAAGAAGAAATCATAACACACTGGAACTAAAATGATGCAAAACGATATTATTTCTAAATTTTTAGCAAAAGCTTGCTACTTGCAACGTGTGGAAACTTCGTAACTACAATCTGATTATAGCGGCTGAATTGGGATAAAGAAGAAAACATTCTTTACGTATCACTCAGATTTTCGCATGTTAAAAGAGCGGAAATCCATTAAGAAGAACAAAGGATAACAAATATAAGTTGTGACAGGAGAGCACGTTGCCTTTGGAAAAAAATAGATAAATTTTGTTATCTGTCCTCATGCAGAACACGAGCAAAGAGAATGCAATGTCCAAGAAGAATCATATAAACCGAGAAAGATTTAAACGAGTCTTACACTGCTTCAAAAAAAAAATATATATATGTGTGTGTGTGTGTGTGTGTGTGTGTGTGTGTGTGTGTGTACATATACAAATGTATGGGCGTGGAAAAAGAAAAATAATAACTTTTAGAGAGAAATAACTTTTTTTCTTTAAACAATAGGATGTGTTTCTAAGTACTTCTTCCGAAATTCTGCAAGCACAACACCTCGTATGTTACGAAAAACTGTCTTTTAATTTCGAAGACAAGACTTTTGCAGTGTCAGCATGAGACAAAAAAGTTTCTTGTATTCACACGAATTCACATGAGGACGCATTGACCGGCCTCGCATCGACATCACCGAGTCACGCCTAAATCCAAGATGTTTGACATATGAATCTTGTCTAAACTTCTACTTAGTTTCTTTCTGTTTTTAAAAGAGTTATATTAGTCACATTAGTGTACACATAACAGAGTTACAATAATGTGAGATTGTACAAACGTAATAGCTGATTTTTCGAAACTAGAACAAATTGTTGAATGATTTTAGTCTTTATACAGATTTTTTGTGTCTAAATTGGAGATAATAAATCTGTTCTGCTAAAAATTGTTTGCTAATAAATTATTGAAGCTCGACCTCATTGAATAAGGATTCATTATTTTTTGCCGTATTTTCAACCAAGCTATCCAGTATATTCTTATTTTTTATTTCTTATTTTGATTTGCCATCATAAGAAACTATGAATAATTAGAGACTATTTATTTTGGATTTCGAGAGAATTGCACGACACCGGTTACTGACGCGTGTAGGACTATGCTCTTCCGCAGTTTCACTAAATTATATCAGATATTGAAATTATCACGAGAAGGAAAGCACCCCATCACTCAATAACACCCCGTCATACGCGCACCGATCGTGAAACCGAACTTCACTGAATTCTCGCAAAACGGCGGTGAAAGAGATTTTCAATCATTATTTCGGCCACTACTGCGCTTCACCACGGCGATGACACCGTGAACAACACCGTGAAGAACGACTTTTCACGTACCTGGGTTCATATCCCGGTAGCTCTCGATTTTCCTTTAAGCTGGCAGTAGCACTCGCACCCTTGGACTCTCACTGTACTCTCTTGAAGCACAAATCTTTTTCTCCGACTCTTCTTGCAATTTTTTGACAAACAATGTCCCGCACTTTCCACTTTTAACCGAGTTTCCACTAAGTATCCTGCGCGGAAAGTGGCAGTTGTGACTCGGTGACAGAGTGGCTATCTGAGATATCCTGCGCGGAATGAGGAACCACGGACGGAGGAAGCGCGATAGGAACGTAGAGAGAAATGATATTGAAGCACAATCTTCGGGGCGAACAGTCTTTGAAGCTGTTCGCGAGCCGATGAGTGAGTTCACCATCCGAATACCCGTGGATCTCCGTGGCACATTATGCGATACCTCTTGATTGACGTATGCTGCGACATGCCTTCAACTGGATTGGACGTAGGATATTTACCGGGCAGTCACTTTCTTGACCTGTACTTGGCACAAAGTGATCTCTCTGCGAAAGAGAGATTCACTTCAGTGAAGAGTATATTTCCACTCTGAACAGTTGACAGTCATTAGAAGCATTAGACCAACCCGGCAACTCCATGGTCCCCCAGATCCTTCGTGCCTTCCGGGACTCAACTCATCAACACGTCTGACGATTGTGTGTACATATCTGTTCTTGCACCCTGTACTGCTTTTTCAATTATATTCGAGAAATGTTTTCTTCTTTTTTTTTCAATATTTCAGTATAGTCCGTAATTAACCAAAAAACTAATATCTCTCGTTCTTCTTTTTCTAATTTAAAGGATATTTTTTGTGTGAGAACCATGAAACTTTTCCATCTTTTTTCTTTCAATGGCAATTTGCATCCTTATTATCTCTTGTATTCCTTATCCTTTGTTCTTTTTAATGGATTTTCCTCCTTTTTTCGCAATATTAACAGGCTTCTTCAATTCCTTCAGTCACAGTAATACAAACGAGAAAAAAAAATAACGCTACGTCCACACGAGTCAGAGGAACTTTTTAGATCTAGTGACGTTTAGAGACTGATATAGCACCACCCGCTTCCACTACTACATCCGCGCGAAGAACTGCCCCTCAGCGAACGAGCGTGCGATGGTCCTTGACGAGGGGGTGGCGAAAATACGTTGTCGTGACGATAACGGCGGCAATTCGGTAATCTAAAGGCTTAGGACACTCGCACGGAATAACGGCGGCAGAAAGAGTTCCTCTGCCCCGGCTCCGCGGCTCTCGCCTCTCTCTACACGCACGGATATAATATTTTAATGAAGGAAAGGCCGGACAGAGCGAAGTGCCCACGTCGGCTCGCGCTGCCGAACTGGTCGGTATTCCCCGCCCCTCCGACGGTTTCACCGACCCCTCCAGGAAGCGAGCATGCTCCTGCCACTATCCCACCACGAACCTAATGACCATCTCCACCAGTATATTATCGCAGGCTTTTCCCCCTCTGTACGCGACTTGCGCGAGTTGCGCGCCAGAGGTTCTTTAGGACGGCAAATGGTGGTCGATGGGGGGCGGGCATAGCTTGCGCGTCTGGATGCTGTGCAACGACGTGGTGGGGTAGCAGAAGCTCTCCCGCCGCTCGGCTCGAACTACTTGTCCTAACCGTCGCGACCAGTGAGCCAGACTATCCCCTCCACATACTGTTAACATGCTGCAACGGCTGCCGTGTGGCATCTTTCGCCACCACCACATTTCTTATCGTTGCTACTTTCCCCACTACCCATCCCCACCCACCACCCATGATTACCACCACCATCGCGACCACCTCTACTATATCGCGTCTCTCTCTCTACTATCAGCAAAACTATGAGTATCGCGCCCGACAGGAGAACCCTGAAGACGGCATTCGGATTGCGACAGCGCAGAAGCCGCGAACGAGAACGATGCTACTAGTAGCGTTTGATAGTGGGGGGGGGGGGAAGGGAAGAGGCGCGAGTTGGTCGTGATCGCGCGCGCGTTGCGTCGGCTGCTCTCTCCTGCCGGCCTGCAACTTCCCGGCTATCTTTCCGGCAAACTTTCCTCTTCTCGTCGGAGACGGGAGGAGAGCCCCGTCTTTTCCCGTCTCACTCGCTCTGTCGCCGTTTCACGCGTCCGGACGTATCGTCTGTCGTACTAGCCCGGACCAGGGACCAGAACCAAGATCCAGGATTTCCGACCGGCGCGAGAGATGCCGACATCGCTGTGTCGCGAGACCGGAAGAATTCATCGGCGTTCTTTCTCCTTCTCTCTTTGATTTCCTTCCGACGAGACACCAAGTCCAATATAATAAATGTGATAAGTGTTCTGCGCACTCGCAGATAACGAGACTGGTGCTAATCGCATGTTTTTCTAAAATGGTGATAAAGTTTGAGATAAATCTCCTGATCAGGAGGCAACATGTGTGTGAAGTTTAAGAAACACTATATTGAGCAATGATTCTTGGACCAAAATGGAGTCTTCGCTTTGCTCGTATATATGGCTTATTATTAAGATATATGCATCGTTTTCAGTTCAAATATCTTTTATAATAAAAACGAACAAATGCTTCGCGTAACAAATCCGTTGAATATATATAATCCAAATCACAATCTGTCATCCTAAAAATCCTACTGTTCTAATCGTGTTAATGTCATAAATCATACTATAAACGTGCTGCAGCTATGTTATTAATAAAAGAATCAGGAAATCAGAAGATAATAAAGTAATAATTAAAATATGTATAATACTTAATAACAACAATTACATATTATATTAAAAGAAGATACAACTTTTAAGAGATTTCATTTGGTATTGTTAATTATTATATTCAGATTTTATTGTTTGTTAGAGAAAAATGAGATGTAGATGTATTAATATACACGATCGAGTCAGTCCTGTGCATTTCTTTTTCTTGAAATACTAAGATTTGAAATACTAAGAATAAATAATTGGTTTTTATTCTTTTCTTTTTTTAAATACACAACTTTATAACTTTATAAACCTTCTTAAAAATGTAAAGTACATGTGTAACAATTAGTTAATAATTTTTGCATGTAAAAATAATGAAAATTAATTTGGAACACAAATGGTCCATCGTATATACAGTAAAGGATCGAAATATTATTGTGTATTAACAATAAACAGTATTTAATGTTTATTTTAATCGACTTTGTGAACAAGATGCAATGCATATCAAGTATTTGTATTATTACCAATACAAAATTCGTTCAAGAATGAAAGGAAGTTACGCTTACGTTCTCATAGTAACATGATATTTAAATTCCAATAAATTAAAACAAATGTATTAGAACTGCTCAAAATTTTAAATAATTATTTTCCAACTAGAATACCAACTGGAAATAGTGAGTTCGAGTATAAAAATGAGAAAAAAATTTGTGTTTATGCGTATGTGTTGCATATACGCGCGCGCGCGCGTGTGTGTGTGTGTGTGTGTGTGTATAAATGTAAATATATAAATGTGTAAATAGAAGATGTAATTTAATTGTCCCGAATGAAAAAAAGGAAAGTCATTTATCTTAATGTTTAGCATAATGTTTATCATTTTTTGAAAATACAAAGGAATACATTATAAATACATTAACCAATTTTATAAACTGCGTGTTGATTCCGATTGTTAAAAATGCAATCACAAATTGAAGCTAGAAATAATATTATAAATTGTATTGACTGTTAATTTTAATAATGATTAAACAAAAAACAAATATTATGAATCACTTTAGCTAGAATTTGAACCTAGTACTCCCGATTTTCCGGGACAGGTGTCTTTTAATTCGACCATGAGGAGATATCTATCGCAATAACCAGAAACTAATCAGAATTCGACAAATTGAATCGACGCAATTTATACAGAATTAAAAAAATGTATTTATAATTTTCATATAAATATTATTAAGAATCAAGGTTCATTTCAAATAAAAATGAGATTTTTCTTTTATTTTTAATAATTTGATTGTTTAATAGTTTTCGGTTTTCCATAAATTGTATTATTAGTTTCATTATTAAGTCTTTTTATAACAAATATCATAAAGAAAAATGTAATCTGATTAACACTTTATGATGCAATATTACTTTTAAAACTTTAAAAAAATAAATAAAATATATAAATATAAAAAAATATTAATTAAAGAATTCACATTAATAAAAAATAGTTTGCACTACTGGTTTTTATTTTGCAATTGTACATCATAAATTAGTAAAGAAAATCACATTTTAATATTAGTTGAAATCACATCGTTATTGTACATCGGGATTAGTACAAAATAGAGCGGAAAACAAAACAAAGCAAAACATGTAAAAAGTTTTTTGACAGCGCTCATCCCAAACGCGTCTCAAGAAAAATAAGATAATAATGATGATGCACAGTATCCATGTTGAATAATTTTTGGTGAGAAAAGATCGAGATATCTTTGATCCATCCGCTAAGCACAATAAATACCCTCTTGGATAATTATGAATTATGATAGATTCGTGACTCGAAGTTTCTGTTCCTAGTCAGGCATAATCGAGAAGGCGAAGGATTATTATTTGGAAGAGGAGGGATTGATCGAAGAGGGGTGAATACTGTCGATTTGGAAAAAGCAAATGGATTAAAAGGAGAAAACGAGACAACGAATAATGGATCAAAAGAAGAAAAAGAATCAATAAAAGAAGTCTCTTCGTCGTTTTCAAAAATGATCATTCTTATAATTTTATGACAGGATGCAGGATTCTGGACCAGGTGTTTTGAGAAAAGATATTCATACAGATTTTAAATCGCTTTTTGTCATGCTACGAAGTCATCGTCTTGTTCACATCTGTCTGCCGCAAATTAATCATCATGTATCGACGACTTTATAAATAATTTTCTCACCAAAATGTATTATTGCAAAATATCTATATGATAATTCTTAGACTATCGTTACGGTTGTTCGATTATAGAAATTTCTTATTACAAACTTCTTGCATTATGTTCTAAATCAAAAGCAGTCAAAAATTATTTTTTATGCTGCCGTGTTTATTTTTAAATTATTTACAGAAATGAAATTATCAACAAAAATTATGTAAATTACAAAATTCAATTTATATGGTTGATTCATACGTTTAAGACCGCCTGAAGTAGTCTTATGAACCAATCGCAGGATCGTATTAGTATCTCAAGTTGTTATTAAAGATGGTTTTGAAATATAAGAATTATAAATACTGGATACATATCGACTTATATCATGTCGATTTGGAAAAATCTAAATCCAAAACAAAACAAAGAACAAAAGAAGTACAGGTACGTTAGAATCTAAACATCTAAAGCTTCAAATTTCTAAAAATTTTGAAAACAATAGATTCAGACAAAAGAAAGAATTTAAGAAAGTAATAACAATACAATTTCTCATTTAAAATGAAAAAAAAAACACATTAGTTATAAAATATTTAAACTACGGTCCATTTGATGCTATAAATGCTTCGAAGAATTTGTTGGTTTGAAACATTTGTAGCGAGTGAATCGCACCATTAGTCAGGTATGCGTTGTAAAATATTTGTTCTTTTTCGCAAACGAATAGTTATTATAAACGAATAGTTCACAAAACTGTCCCATTGGCACTTTACAGTGCCAAATTCACATCTGCATAACGAGTGTAGCCGTGCGTCGTAATGAATTCTTTCGAATAGTAGTAGCGTAGTGGCGATGCTGCCGTCGCGAAATAATTAAGTGAAAATATAGACTACTTTGTCGAATATTTGTAATAAAAATTTTTATATAGTTGATATAGTACCTTTTTAATTATCTTGGAGTTCTCAGTTTGTGAAAATTTCGAAAATTCGAAAATATGAATGACAATCGAGGAATTCTCCTAATCCTCAACAAGTTTACTATAGAAAATGCAAGAAACAAATACGAAAAACGATAAGATAATTGTTCATAGTCATCCATTAAAATGACAAGATATAAATGAACAACTTTTTACAGGTGAACTTGTTATTTGGCAAGATAAAATAAACAGACTCGCAACTGTTTGCAAAAATTGTATAAAATTTTTTTATACAACAAGAAAAGAGAGAAGAAGAGAGCGCAATGTACAAATTAATTTTTATGAAGTTTCTGATCTTCTATCTGTCTAACTATCCTATACATTTTCTAGGAATTTTCATGAGACATTGCAGCATAGTCAATTCACATTCGAATGAATTTTTGTTCGTTAATATCATCCATTATCCGCGTTGTAATATGTATATTTAAAAAATTAGCATAATTCTATTGTATCTTTCATGCTCGCTTAGCAGGCCGAAACCTGACCTCACCCTTGCGGTGCCACCCCAAGGACAGAAACGGTGGGAAATTATCTGATTCACGTGCGTGTACACAGTACACCCTTGGTCGTCGCGTGTGCATCGAGTGCACGCTCCGACGAAACGAAGGGCTGGCTGTTCGACGACTCCCTCAAGAAGAACACACTCTCGGCTCGATCGCCTTGCGATTGCGATTCTTGCGATGCACGCAACGGTTACCAAGCACAGGTGAGAGCTCTTCGGGGAGAATTTTGTAGAGTGATGTCGCGACCGATGGAGGAAGACGTGAAAATGTAATAGCGGAACGAGAAACGGTGAGATAAAACTGGACACTCTCGTCCACGTCGTAACTTTTGAATCGAGAGGGAAACCGGATCTTACCAGACAGCCAGACGCCGTGAACTACATCCTTTTTCGATATTGGTGATGAGGGACTGCCGGCAATTCTTCTTTGCGTAACTTATATCAACTATCGATGCATCATTTTTAAACGCTCTTCGAAACTATGAACTTGAACCGGATTTGATTGTAGAATTTAATAGAAATCTTCCTTTATATATGCGCATGCGTGGAAAATTAGCGTTTTAGAGAAATGTTTTTGCAACAGAAATTTTATGAAGAAACGTGAGAGACAGAAAGGAAAGCAATTTGACCAAAATTATTCATTGACACGTCTTTTCCTATTATTGTCTCGACGCAGTTTATTTTTCTAACAAAGCATTCTTAGTCTTGTTTTAATAAAAGAATTTAAAAAAAAAATGAAAAAGAAGATAAATTGTTCTACATGATGTAGCATTCTTTTATTTATAACGAAGCAGTTCGTTTTAGATTACGAAAAATTCATTTCTTAGAAATATTCATATCTAACGTCTAAATTTAAGTCAATTACATTTTTTATAAAAAAAAATTTCTGCTTATTGCTACTTAAAATTATTGAAAAGTCCGATACGCTTTATATTTTTCCAAATTTTTAATTATTTGTCAAGTATTTCCAAGTTATTCATATATGTAAACTATAATAAAAAAATTATCAAGACAATAAAAACGACCCTATCTCTAATGCCTCCTTAAATACATACTAACGACAGAAGAACGGAAATGGTCTAATTCGTAGTCCAATTCGTAGAGAGATGCAAAAATGTCGGGGATGAGATGGGACCGTCTAATTAGTGAAGCGGCATATAGGTGGAAGAACAGAGGAAGCCGACAATTCCCCGACGGGATCCGCGAATGTTGTTTAAGGTCTAGACACAATGTTGGACCCCCGAATTAGTGGTCTCCCTACGCGGTGCCTCTACGGTAATTAACGAAATTAGTCGCAATTAGAGAGTTGGGCCCGAAAGTGGCTCCGGCGTGGCGTGTCTCTCGTGAGAGCCACCATAAGTATGGATCCTGAAGTCAGTGGAACGAAAAAAATCCTCGTTGCATTTACGTCCAGACATAATATGATTAACTATCTCATTTGAAAAACAAAATTTGATTAAGTTAAACTAAAGCTTAAAAATGAACTGCTTTCAAGCTGAACCCTGAGGAACAAAAACTTTTGATTTTTCTTGATATGGAGTACTTCATTCAAGCGGGAGTGGGGGGGGGGGGATAGTTTCACTAACACACGTTAGCCAGCAACTATATATGAGAAAGTTAGGAATAGAGAGTGTGGCAAGTAGGATAGCAGTGTGCAGCGGGGGCATCTTAGTTAAATTTTTTCAAATCACTCAAAATTTGTCAAAAAATAAAATATTTTTTTAATATCTCAAATTCTGGGAATACACCCACGGAAGCTTTGGATATGGAAAAAAATTTCATAAGTCTCTGTCATGAATTTAAACATAGAGAATGTAGACGTATTTAAGTCGGATGAAAACTGCTAGACTGTTTACTAGAGTATTTAAATGTGATTAATTTGATCTACAAGTAAGAACTAAAAGAATTAATCATATGTTCAATCGCTCGGCTAGTTGTTTTACAAACTTGAACGCACGACTTGATCTCGTTATTAATCGACGAGATCATTTTTATCTTTCGTGCATGGAAGTATACAGTGTAAGTCATAACTTATTACTTAGAATATTTTATTTTTTTTTGATGATACAAAGAAATAGAGACAAATATTATTAGTTTGAAAAGGGCAAATAATATAATTATATGAGGGCTTGTATAATAATAATATTGTATTACACAAATGTATAATAGTATACTAAATATCTTTAAAGTCAAGAGTTTTAATTTTTTAGAAAATTTTGCAAATGTCATAATTTTTCCCTCATTTCTCTGTTGACTTTTCAATTTCCTTGACATTTTCCTAATTGCCAGTTTTGCAGTAACTGTGATTATAAGAAAATTCTAAGAAATTTCACTCTGCTGAGAAAAAGGAGATATATTTTCTGTGATTAAATTAGTATACAATTTTGGAATTTAAAGTAAGATAGGTATATGAAACTGAGGAAGAAAAAGAATTCTAGCGCCGTCTAGTGCACAAAACTAAATGAAAGGACTTCTTTACTAGAATCATATTTATTTAAAAGTTAAGAAAAATAAAGAAATACATAGGAAAAAGCAAGATAGACAATCATTTCTTTTAGATTGCTTGTTATATACATTGATTTGTTATACACATTTTCCTTAAGGATACTTTCTTTACTACAAAAGTATTTCTGGACAACGAAGTCCTAAATCTAGGAGGGATTATGAAAATTTTGACAAGAAAAAATGCATCCGTTAAAATATTTCTTTTGTAACATGTAAATTATAATAAAAAATAATATTAATTAGTAATAAGAAGTATTTAATATATTAATTCAGAGTAAGAATATGTATCCAATCACAGATATCACAAATATATTGATTGTATGCATATATTATAAATAAACGAAATACTTGCTAAAATCATAGTAAAGTCAAAGTGTATGTGTATACATCTCTACAGTATACATTTTAAATTTATGTAGATAATATTAATTCTTATAAAAATTCACAGAAAATATATTTTTTATTTAATTTATATATTATTTATTTAAAGTCCTACTACTTTTCATGTTTTAATAGTCGTAAAATTGTTAATTATTTTATCAAAATTTATATAGCTATCCTTTTATATGCACATATGTATGTATATATTACACGGTGTATCTAAAATAAGGTAACAAACTTCAGGACCGAGTGACTTCCTAAAATATGAAAAAAAGTTTATATGAATATATGTCCGCAAATCCATGCTATTACTGATTGTGAGATATAGCTTAAAATGTTTTATTATGCTCTCTAACCGCTGCCGCGCCGCACTATCGTGAGGAGTGGAGGATGTAACTTTCTCATTCAGGTTATAAATAAATATAAGCCTATATAAATATTAGCATTTGTTTTCATTCTGTATTTTACATTACGTATCAAGAAACACATTTTTCAATTATTACTCATTTATTTAAAAGTTAGCGCAATGGCAAACTATTTATTTCGTGAAATAAGTAGATATGATTTTTATGTATGGTCGCGCTATGATAATAGTTAAACATATACTATACGCATCTTTGATGCTTGTGACTATTCGCAATTGCCCCAGGATCTTTGAAAGAATGTGATAGTTCGTGATCCGTCGAATCCAAGCACGTATTGAATCAAAATGAGACACTTCGAACATTTATTATAATTAAAAATTGGAAATAAATACTATTAAATAATAATAAATATTATTTTTTTATTTTCCCCTATTAATAAATGTGAGCTGTATTTCAGTAACAGTTATATATATATTTACGAATATACAATTCCATATGAACTTTTTAAATAGCACCACTACGGTCTGAATGTTAAGATGTTGAGCTATTATATATAAATTATATATTATATATATTCATATATATATATTCATATATATTCATATATATATTCATATATATATATTCATATATAAATGAATTAATTTCAAAAATGATAATTGCGTGCCGATATGGTTGTCGGACTTTCAACGAAATCAATCTGAAATATTAATAATTCTCCCAAATTTTTCAAATTAATCTTAAAAATCTGTAATAAACTTATTGCGAAAAATATTGGACTCGGATCTCTTGCATTCCATGCGAGAATCGGAATCATCTCGCACGGAATGCAAGAGATCGACTCCCGGCCGAGGCATTATTTTTCGCAATAAGTTTATTACAGTTTTTTAAGATTAATTTAGGAAATTTGGGGGGATTATTAATATTTCAGATTGTTGCAACATTCAGTTTCACTTAAGTGCAGTGCAATCATTTTAATGATTCATTACTAGGTTTTCTGTTTTATGCATTTATGCACGGTAAATTGATTTTGGTTAACGGTTGACTGGTAATGATTTAATTAACAAAAATCGAATTGAGTCAAAGGATTTGCCAAGTGTAAACATTAATTTTAGCAAACTTCTATTTTTTATTTAATGTGTTATATTTATTCAATGTGGAATGAAATATATTAATTAATTTTATTAATCAATTAAATAATTTTATATTGATGAATACGCAAGAAAAGATAGTAATTATTTTTTAATCAAGAATATAATAAATATCCAATAAACAAGTTTAATCATTAATTATTATATTAATTTTTATTTGTATAGTAAAATATAATATTGATATTGTAGACTAGTCAACACTTTAAGAAGATATTGTAAAACCCACGTGGCATAAGAATAATCAATATGTTATTAAATTAATTGTTAATTTATATATGTACATTTATCTTTGCAATAATAAAATATTAAAAAAATACATGCTAAATACCTTCCATCTGGTTGTCCTGTCGATTATTCAGAAGAATACATTTTTTGTCACCTCATTACACAGTAGAAAATACACTAACGTTTTCAAATATATCCGAATATTTCAAATGTAATCACAAAATCCTTAATTTCCTATCGAAATATTATTATCGATATATCACTTTTATATATTTTATATATCACAGAAAAATAAATGGTATTAAATGTAAAAATGCTGGTCATGTTGGCGTCTCCGGAGATACAGTCGAACTAAACAGTTTTTTAGTTGTGTCGACTTGTGTCGTAGTTCAAAAGAACAGGGTAGTATTGTGTTAGTATTGTCGGTGTGGCAATGGTGTCGCTGGCACAGACCTTCTTCATATAAATACACTTCGCAGATCTTTATTAATTATTATCTTATTATTACAACATCGCAAAATGTTAAAAAAACTGTCTATTATTGAGTTTAGTTTGTATCTTTGTATGCACGCGAGTGTTGTCAATAATACTCAAACATCTTATATGAACTTGATACTTTTCTAATTCTTAATACAGCACGGAGGCACTTGTTTTAAGGTAATAAAGATATTTATTAAATAAAGATATTTAAGATATTGTTTATGAAATATTAATTATACTATATACACACATATAAAGATCTTGTATTTTATATTAATTAACAGAATAATTGCAAAAATGTAATTGTGCAATTGCATAATGTAGTAAAGATATTAGCGTGCACAATATACTAATTTATGCACAATAAACTATTGCGACAAATAGAATAATAAAATATTAGAATAAATTAAGAATTATAAGAATATTACTAATTATTTCTTGTTAATAATCAGATGAAAGAATATGTAATCACAAGTTACCTATATATATTAGATGTAGTAAAAAGAAATCCATTATTTTTCCATTCAATTTCATGCAAAAATAATGGATTTCTTTTTACTACACCTAATATTAATAAATAATAGTGAATATTAGTACTTTTGTGTTTCTTATATGAGCTGTGTTTCTATTCTCGATGTATTAATGAGATTCTATCGCGATACGACGTTCGATATTATTCCATGAAGTTCAGTAACTCGAACAAGTTTTATCCGGGCACTCTTCCTCGTCAGAACAATATAAAGCATCGATCAGACCAACTGCGACATAGGGCATAAACGTGCGTCGACTGTAAGATAATAATAGTTTGTAAACGCATGAGTACACAGTTACTACGGTGCTGGTAATCCTGTGTATTCGTGGATCGAAGGTATAAACTACAATAGTCTATAGCTGTACATTCTCGAGTTTGTTCAATGTAGTGTAGTTGGATGTATCGTGTTGCCTCTAACATGCGCGAAGAATGCAGAATACGCACAGCTGAGAGTAACATGTACACACGAACTATTCTGAGCTCCTTATTACTTTTAACTAAACGTTTAAATCATTTTACCACGGTTTTTTTGTCCATTCCCTTTCTCTCTTTTTCCTCTATCCCTTTCTTCCTCTTCCTTTCTCCATTTTTTTTTCTTCTTTAACAATAATTTATTTTTAATACCAGTATATCAATTCTTATTATCGAAATTCTTTACTTCTCTCTTTATAAAAATAAATCTTACAAAATAATTGTTTATCTTTATATTTACCATTACTATAATAATATTATCTGTGTAATAAATATTTCTTTCTTTTTCCCTTAAAATAAATGTTAATATAAATGTTAATATAAATGTTAATGTTCAACAAAGATATAAAATAAGAAACAGAGAAGAGGAGGGGGAAAAGAGCGAGAGGAAGAGAGAGAAATGTTTTATTTCTTTTTTATTATACATATTTTGTGTAGATATCATAATAGCCTTCATACCTGTACTTTTACATTCTTAAAATGATGACTTCTTTAGATTTACTTATTTAGTGATTGTTATATTCTCTCTCTATTGGTCTGGACAATACGAGTATATTTATTGCTACGAGAATATTGCATATTACTTCGCAAAATCTGTATTCAGCGTTGTAGAATGATTTACTTTCTCGAAACTTAATTCGAGGAACACCATTCTCCTAGTCGCATATATCTACACTCTATACCGTGCTTTTGACTGTGTCGCTGATTACGTCACGCTGCCAGAAAGCCTGACTGCGGAACAGCGCGCGGAACGCACATAAAGGCGGTAGATAAACGTAAAGGGGCATTGATCGTCCGTCGCTCCTCCATTCACGAAGTTGGTGGTTATGGCTATACTTATGTACTTAGGTGTATATATACCACGTGTGCACACGGACAAGCACTCGTGTGCGTGCACACGCGCGGACCTCTCGCGTGTATGGAGTCTTCACGTAGTCACCGAGAGCTTGGGTACAGCCATGCATGGTCACGGCATATACGTCGGTGAAATCGTTCGGGAGCCGACAGAGAAAAAGAGAGAGAGAGAGAGAGAGAGAGAGAGAGAGAGAAAGAGAGGAGGAGGGGAGAAGAGGGATAGAAAGAGTAGCCGTGACCTTCCGCAAGCCCGCGACCGTAACTCGCGATAAAACGAAAGGGCGATGACGTCATTGGTACCCGGTCCGACTAGTAAACTAGACAAGTAAACTATGTCGAGAGGGATCAGTGATCCTTGACATGAAGCTGGTTCACTTTTTGTTCATCGGGATGTCAATGATTTGCGAAATATTAAGAGAGAATTTGTGTTCTGGGTTAATTTTCATCATTTTAATAAATATACAAAAATTATGAAATGTTCCTTACATAATATTTTAACATCTTTAGAAATCTAAATTTGTCTTTAACTTTGTCAAATATTTAAATGTTGCTGTGATCTTATTTGTCTTAATAATCTTTAATTATTCCCTTGCTTTGTTATTACAATTAACGGTAAATGCTTTTCAATAATTGATTATCAATTTTTATTGGGGGTAAATTTTCTCTGAGTAAGGGGACTGCGCGCAATAAAAGAAATAGGGAATAAGGAACAGAGAGTAAGAATTTCAACTTATCAGAAACTGTGTATTTCACAACACATGATTGCCCTAACTCCTCCCTATTACGTAACAAAATGCCTATTTCTAAGTGCAAGAATTTATCACGAAAAAATACCTTTTCAGTAGTTATGAAATAAATACTAAACAAATATTTTTCCCCGACGGCGCACTTTGAAGGTCGTCGTTAATTTTACAGCGCCACAAAGTATTGAATGCAAATCTATACTCAACATTGTATAATGATTTTACTTTTTCGGAACTTTCTTAAGCACAGTAAGTGAAATGAACCAAACGGTCTTCCCATTGTCTTCTTATTGTTATAGCAAACGGTTCTAATCTGCCATGCTAAGCTGAGTATGATCCTAACTTCCTAGCTTCCAGATTACAGTAAATTCTGGCGAGCCGATTATACGTTGCCAAGACGGGGTTTCTGTCGTGCGGTCTCGAACCGGTCCAATGGTGGATGTCTGGGTGTCAAGTACGCCATGCAATAAAATGGAATTACTGCAAGTACGTCGAAAAAAGCGAACACCGTAGCAAACAAGAGAAAGAGAAGGAAAGAGACAGAAAAGAACGGAGTAAAATGTCGATCACCTTTATACACTCGTTAACGGTACCGGATTTGCTTCTAGTTTAAAAGTTTCAATGCGAATGTTAAAAAAAGAAAACTATAAAAATCCATGGAAGCTTCCAATCCGATTATATCGAAGCTCGGAAATGGTTAAGTGATTTAAACGTATTTTACTATCGTCTTAAGGTGCGAAAAAGCTCGAGTTTAATATGAATAACTTTGTGAGCGGACATTAGTTTGACTAAAATATCTTCGATATAGTTTGTGTTCTCAACGTTTCGATTGAGTACAGTGACAAATGTAGTTACACCATGCGTTTCGTTTGTTAATTTCCAAATAAAAATGAGGATCACAAATCGTGCTGTTGATCCAGGATTGTTCGTGATATACAGGGCGGGGCGCCAATAATCGTTTGCGTGCAAACGAAGGCGCGAAGGACATAACCGAGATACAAGCTCGATATGCTTAGTACAGGCTGATCAGCCGGATAAGATAATGACTAATGCTAATATAGGAAACGACACATGTATACTTTTTGCACACGACGCACTCCATCTCGCGACGCTCTTGTTCCAATTTCGGCCAAAATCCGATATTTCGTTTCTTCCGAAATAATTGTGCTTTCCTTCGAAATATTTTGCGCTTTTTAATACAACTCCTATCAATACGGCTATTTTCACACGTTCAATCGCTTTATTACGAAACACTACGATATTTAACAACCTTAAATTTCACTACGATCGAATGGATCCTCGAAAATGATTCGTTAAAGGTATATACTTTAATTTCGAAATCTATAGGCGATTGATGTACCTACTGGATACTTGCTTGATGTAAATAAGAAACATAAACAAGATTCTGAATTCCGAAATTTTGTTTTTCTTTGCGCAAAGTTTCGTGTTACGAACGTAACGTAGTAATAAAGAACGCGTAAAAGAACGCTCAGGGTTACAGCTAATCCTTCGCGTGGGTTCCAAGGATAATTGCGCATAGTCAAGGGTATCGCGCAAGAACCTTTATGTATGCATTTTAGGAGACGAAACCCAAGAAGAGGTAACGCGTAGGTTACACGAACGCGGCACTCGAGCCCTCGCCGAGGCGCGCGTCTTGGAAACTTACAACGCGCCTGCGGCCCGAAACACGTCTCTTATCGTTCTAGTATCTCGCGCAATGCCGATGTTACATGTTCGTATCGAGTGTCATTAAGTGTGATTATATGGCTCCGCCCGTTCTCGTGTACACCAGCTTGCGCGGCGTAAGGGGGTGAGGTTCTTTCGTGCCGTTCCGAGGTGAAGGGTTGCTCGGTGGTGGCAGGGGGGTGAAACTTGCTTCCAGGTCGATACGTAATTTATTGCCATATCCGATATTAGAGTATCACGGATGAAGGGATTGGCCAGGATGATTTGCCTGCGCGAGTTGCGCCTTGAGGAAGACACGATGTGTATACGTGTGGTGATTTCCTTCTTCGCCCTTTTTGTTATTTCGCTGCTTCATCTTGTATATTCGATCTCCATTCACATATCACAAGTACATTACGCTCAGCATATATACATTTCATCCCTTTAATATTGTATGTTATAATTTGTAATTTGTAATCGTGATTAGTAGATGAAACGGTTAATCGATCTAGTGCCAATTGAGAAATCGATCTCTTGCGAAAAACATTTATCGCGCACGAGCTAAATCTTTTTTTTCTCACACATACAAGTTTGACCCAGTTCTCTGATCAACGGGAAATTTATTGATGGTTCAATCATAGACGAGCGTTCGCCTCTATTTGGATGTGTCCTCGTTGCGATGAGTAATTTACGCATACGCGAAACGTTGCGATACAGTTAGTAAATGATATACGATGCACGTATTATTGCGATTGCCGATGGCTGTACCAATCAAAACCTTTTCACTTTCTTATGGATATGCAGGGTGTCCGATAATCCGTAGCTGACAGTACAATAAGTAATCGAAGAAAAAGTATCCTCTTGTTACTTTTGCCTTTGCAAATAATTAGATATTTATAACGCATTAAAAGAATGTTCAAATTCAAAGACAAATGTAAATGAATTGGGATGGAATGAAGGTTTACATTGAGAGACCAATTTCAAAATGAAATAGGAGGAAAGCCAAGCCGGGTTTTGTAACGTCACGTAGTTTCTTGGTGTGAATGAAACTAGAAAAAACTTTCGTTTTCGTCTTCGGGACATTGGGTGTTTCTTCACTTCACTTCCTTGATAGGAAAGTAACGAACCGTTGGGCACGTCGGCCCTGTAATTTTTTAATTACGTAAGCGTCTCGCGTGGTCACTCAGATCGGATGACTTGCAACCGACGCCTGCTCCCTAATTTTTAATAACACCCACAGTAGGAACATTCGAGACTAGTTTTGTAGGCGTTACGAGGATCGTACTTTTCCAACAGGGAAAACAAAAAAACCAAAAAGCGAGAGAGTAAAAGGAAGGGAATGGTGGAAAAATACCACGGCATCATTGAATCAGAGCCAATCATCATCACGGCCAATGAAATTATAATGTTCAAGAACTTAGAAATATCATGCAAAAGAATTGGAATCTTTCCATACCGGATGTACTTATAATGGATAAACTACATGATAAATATAATGTGCGAACTTAAAAGATATATTATATTCGGCTAAGACATCTTCCAAATTTTCCAATAAAGTTTTATAAAAATATATTGATTATGTTGACAAAACTAGGACAAATAAATAAATTGAGCAAAGAAAAATGTGGAAAGAATGTATACATATATTCGACTGTATAAAAGATTGGTACATAATACGTGTAGGAAGTCGAATATGTTTTGTCATAGAATTAGATAACCATCTATAAATTTTTATCAAACTGTGTTAAACAAATGTAGACATATTCGGCTATCTAAATGACAGATCTATGACCTACTATAGTTATCTATTTAAATAACAAAGAGGTAATAGAGGGGGACAAGGTAATATAAGGATTACAAAAAAGGAACTTGCCAAGTAACGATTTTCCCGAATCTTATTTTTTTTTGCTATTTTTCTTCAAGTCATGTTCATGAAAGCAGGCTCTTGGAAGACGGAGGAGCGTCAGCTGGTCGAGCAATCCGCGAGCTTTATTATGCACACGATGCGCGCGCTCTAACCGAGGCTTATGAATAAATATCGCGATTTCCGTCGACGAGATCGAAACCCGAACCCGGCATCGACGGCGCGGCAAACACAACGGATCGATAAAAATTCGTCCCGTACAGCCAGGCGCCATAAATATTCCAATAAAGGTCGACTGTGCGTCGTCGAGCCGCCTTCAGAGCGTTTCGTCTCGAATATGCACACAGTCTCTCTTTCTACGCGTGGCTATATATGTGTGAACGCTGTAAAAGAAAGAAGCTGACCCGTTGTCCCACAAAATGAAACGAGAATCGCCGATTCTTATCCTTTTCGCTTGCTGTATTCTTTTTTTCCTGCTATAATAATGTTTCTCGAAGTGCTTCGTGTCCGACGTTTGCGTCGAGATCGAATAGATTTTAAATTATTTTGCATGTGCGTCAAACGGTAAAAATCTAAGACTCTTTATTTTCTCTAATTCATCGCTCTTACTTTCCCTACATTCTTTTCATTTAAATATTTATTGTATATATATTTATTTATAAAATGAGAGGTCAAAAGAGGTACGATAGTATTATGTTTGTAATTATAGTTCATGCCGATTGAAGAATAAAAAATATGCTAAAATAACTAAAATTGTCTTAACTGTTATTACAATCTATATCGATGCAGATATCGAGAAGCAATAAAGAATTATTATCGTTCCTATCAGTATTTGTAGTATGCTTTGAAACGAGTTAATCCACATACACGTCACGGCCATTTCCCAGTAATCATCGTACATCTTCGTTTATTCGCGAATATATGAAAGCCGGTTGGATACAATGTAGAATTATCCCAGCTAATATTGCGCTATCGACGGCCATTGTTAATGTACTATTTACTCATTGCTACCGTTACAATTGTCATCACGATAGACAGTACGTGGCACTAATTATCGTCACGGCAGCCTATTGTTCCACTTAAAGTCGATTGTTATCGTTACGCAAATTATAGCCAATATAGTTCGCGGGCAGTAATGATTTCGCGCCGATATCAATTCCGATGATCGTGTGATAGGCGATAGACGTCAGTTCGATAATTGTAGGACACTGATCGAAAATGATTTACGCGCCAGCAAGACGATTCCTTTTTAAATTAAGAAAGTTGGTGCATGTGTGTGATAAATAATTGTATGCTTCAAATATACGTTAATTGAATGTACAGTACACTTAATTAAGTGCGTGCGTGCGTGCGTGCGTGCGTGCGTGCGTGCGTGCGTGCGTGCGTACGTGTGTGTGTGTGTGTGTATGTGTGTGTAATGAATATTTAGAAAGAATAAAATATGAATAAGCAAAATATGTAGAAAGAAAAAAATTAATAATAAATGCTGAAAATAAATATAATAAAAGCTTAAGATACTAAAAGAACAAAAATATGAAACATTTTTTTTTGAAAAAAAATCTTAATTCACATTTATGATTATTAAACATCAAAGTTTCTAGTAAAATACAGCATATGAATCAGAAGTAAGAGTTACAACACGTAAGTGTAATCGATATTGGCTTTTCTTCCTAAAGAAATTAGATCAACAAGCTCGGTATAAAAATACGAAGCAATCGACTTGAAGACGTTTACGAATGTCAGTGCACAGTAATAGAATACTTCACGATAGCAGCATTGACTGCGCAATCGGCGACTATAATTAAGGAGACGAGGAAAAATGGGAGTGAGCGAGCGAGCGAGCGAGAGAGAGAGAGAGAGAGAGAGAGAGAGAGAGAGAGAGAGAGAGAGGAAGGAGTAAAAATCGTATAAGTACTGCGAAGCGCACTTTGCCAGGTATAAATCACCGCGACGGGAAAAATCACTTACCGCAAACATGTAAATTAACAGTGTATCGAAGAAACAGTGCCTCGTAAAAGTGACGGACGCTCATTTAGAGCTTATTTTTTCTCATACGGATAAACACTAAGCAGTGTTTGTTTGCATCGATGTCGGGGATCATTAAATTGCAATTGTGAATAAAGTCGTTCGGGGTTGGAACGGAAGATAGGAATCTTTGATCATAATTATCTATTTCTGTTTATATAAATCACAGAGGATCAATTAATGGCGGAAAAAAGGGGGATATAATGAGGATGGAACGAGCAAGCGAGAGAACAGAGAAGAGAACGATAACATACATTGTTTTGTAATACGTGCTTGCGATCTTAAATCAACGTCCTTTACCTCAGCTGAAGATAAATCTTGTTGCACTCGGTATGGCTTAATAAATATACAATTGTGTGCATAGAAACGGAGCGTTTTGCCGGTCCAGGGTAACTTTTACGAGCGCGATATTACCTGTTAAACGATAGGTACCAATATAGAGTATGGCAGTAGAGGGATTAATAAATGGCCGTGAGCATTATTAAATTACAATTCGATTTATGTCTCATACTCATGCATAAATTCTAATGGAATTATTTTTGTGAGATAATTCACGAATGAAATAAGAAAAATTATCATAATTACGTGAGTGATATTTTGAAGAAACAGAAAGGGGAAAAAATAATTGCATATGCAGAATGTTTGATAGTTATTGATACAGCACTCGTGTGAAGATAGAGTGGATTACACAAACTTGTGAGAAAAAATGTCATTTTGCAATTTTCATAATAATTAATAATTAATAAATATCCTTAAATACGCGTGCGTCTACACGAGGAGCTAGCGCAGAGTATTAATTACGTAATTTTTATCTGAGCGGAAACGTGAACAATGAAAAATTTTTAAACTTTACAAAAATGGTGTGTAACTAAATGCTATTCATAAAGTAATTTCTATTGGAGTCCTTTCAGCATTAAAAAGGCATGTAAAGATCCTCTTTCTTCGATGTAGGGTGAATTAAATTGAAAAAGATCTTATATTGTAATTTTCATAATATAGTTAAAACATTATATGTTGCGTAAATCAGGTAATCTACAATGAATTTTTAAGTGAAAATGAAAATGAGGGGATGCTTTCCCTATGTAGAACTATATTCAGATTCCCACTCGTATCATTCTTGTTGTTTATCGAACGTTAAACAAGGATGACAAGACATTTAAGGAGCAACCGGGAACGGTCGGAATCTGAACACACCTTACGAAAGAACGTGGAGATCACGTTTCGCGAAAGTCAGATGTCTCTAGGCAAAGGGGAGAGGGAAGGGAGGTGGGGGAGCTCGCATCGCGTGAAGATTATCATTAGGTAAGCAGGGCAGGGCAGTTCTTAATATTGTATGTGACAGAAATGAGAAGTTATTTTTTTTAAACTTTTCTGTTGATAAATAAATAAATAATGATGAAGATCATTAATAAGTTAAAACTTCACTCAGGATCATGACCTTGACAGCGTGTATAAAGGTCATTAAGGGAAGATCCTATCGTCTTCATTTTTACCTTTGTTCCAGATTTTTTTATTCAGGTATAAGGATAGCTATTCTTCTTTATCCCGAATTGTCCTTTTTTTAAGGCATTCGGGATAATCATAAGCATTCAGAGGAATTTCTTCCGAATATTTTTCCGAATAATTCTTTTTATTTAGACACCAAAGTTTCAATCAATAAATGTTTTTTGACTGATATCAATCAATATTAAAATGATTTTTGATTGATTTATGATTGGAAAGTAAAAACCAATAATGTAGACTTTTATTCTTTTATTAATCTAGATTCGTTAATATTTTGTATTTATGTATCCATTCATTTTACTAATATTTTAAAAATGTTAATAAAAACATGTAAGTACATTTTAAATAAACTTAAAATAAAATTTCTTATTTTTTAAATAAAAACATTCTGTATTTATTTATTTTCAAATTATTTTTTGCTCAAAATACTAATGAATAAATATGAAATAATTATTTATCGACTGTTATTATTTATAACTGCTTTAACTAATTTTATTAATTTACACACATTTTTGTATACGTCCCTAGGATTTTTGATTTGTAAGTAATTTTAAAAATTTTTATATGATAATTTTATTGATTTAGACCATTTGATATTTACAAAAAAAACTTACTTACTTAATTATAAAATAATTTCTATTTCATATATGTGGACACATAATTATGATATTTAATGCAATATTCAAAGAAATATTTATCATAATTTAATTTTTTTTTTCACTAGAAAACAGAGAAGAAATGTATAAAATTATAATATAAATATTTCTTTGAATAGTTCTAGTAGAATATTTACTTAAATAAATATTTAGATAAATGAAAAATGATAGTTTAATCAAATATCAAATTAATAATTCTTGTACCTAATAAATGTATTTATGTTTAGTAAATATTCCGCTAGGATTATTCAAAGAAACATTTATTAAAATTCAGTAAAATTTTTTTTCATGTACATTTTCTTGTTTATTTTTAATAATTTTTGTAATTTTTTAAATCGTTATAAAATAATTATTAATTGACAAATATAATAAACGCAAACAAAAATATTGCGGTTTTTACTTTGCAATTGCATATCAAAAAAACCAGTGTCTTAGAGGTCAAATTACTTAAAGACTAGTGTAGAGGTCAAATTACCTAAAGACTAGCACAGCACGAAACATGTTAATAAAAAATTAAACGAATAAGCGTGCATCCGTGCTATTCTTTTCTTCTTATAGTCCAGTGAGTTTTTGTTTCTATGAGTCCCAAACTGCTTTCAGAAAGATCATCCAAAATGGTCATTTTTTCCTTGTTTTAAAGAGGAAAAGTTTTAGAAACACATTCAGATGATATCTCTAAACTTACAATAATTATAGAAGATATCCTCCATTTTCTATATTCATTCAGCGCCAAGACAATTCAGCGTTACGCGTCATTGACCAATTTTACAGATTCTACACTGCAAAAAAATGTTTCAACGTTATTTTAATTGAAAATGATCTTGTTGATTTAACAACGGTATTAATAAAATAAATAAAATGTTATTAAAGTAAGAGCATAAGTATTATTTTATTAATGGTGTTATTGCATTAATAAAATTATTTTCAATTAAGATAATGCTATTGATTTAACACGGAATTGCTAAATGGTAGAATATTTTTTTGAATGATATTATGCAATTTATTTCAAGGCATCAAATTTTCAGAATCAGTATCTCATTCGCACAGATTCATCCGTAGCGAGCGCCACGACGCAAGTGCAAGCGTCTCGATCCGGTAGCGTCTCTTATTAGCTGCTAAGGCGTCGCGACGCCCCTTGGTTGCAGAAAAATCCGTGAGATGGAGACGCCCGTAAAGCTGTGAGCTTTGAGAATGAAATGCGTGGGAAAAACAATAGCAAGGTATCACAATCGACGCGTTACCTGGAAATTGTGTTTAAGAGTATTATTTTCCGTTATTGGCTCGCAAGAGCGGCCCGGCGATTAGATTAATTAAAATTTCCATTAAAATATATAATTAATAATCCTAAAAAGCTATCATATATATAAGCTTGGCGTACAAGTGAACGAGATTAGTTACGTTATATCTTCAGTGATTAGAAGTGATTAGTTGCATTATTACAGAAAAGTTTTGTGTTATTACATATTTTATTGGTAAATATGCGTCAAATAAATATTAATTATTAACAGTCAATTTTCCATTTCGAATATTTAATTTTCTTGTATATATGTAATTAGGATTGATAAAGATCACATTTAGAACGTGCTTAATTAATGCTTTTAAAAAATAATTTTAAACACGTATAAAACTTAAAAAAATATGTTTCAAAAATATTTTGTTCTTAAAAATATTATCTTTTGCCAATTCTGAATATAATAAAAATGAATAACAATAAATAACACATCATTTCAAAATTGAATTTAATGTATTTTTCTTTTTTCTAATTAATAATTAGATTTTTTTATACTTATAGAAAGATTTAAATTATAAATATTTTGTTATTAAAAATATGACATATATAAAATATTGTATTATATTAATTAAAAGTGACTTATTTTCTCGAACATAAAATTTACGTATCAATAATAATATTGTACTTATTGCTCAATATTGATAGCGTTCTAGATTAAGCGATATAGAAAATATCCACAAACAGACATGTTCATTATCTTTCTGTTGGCGCATCAAAATAAAGGATATATCTGTACATAATTTGACACAATTTTATAGGTATAATTGCATCGTAGACACGATTGTGACAATATTATAGCGTGATTATATCTCGGTCTTTTAAAATATAAATGACTTGATAATTTTATCATGTCATTTAGAGATTAGTAGACAGCAACTGCGACAATTAACGACGGCGAAATATTATTTTCAAGTTGATCGCAGAAGACACAATTCGCCGAAATTTCTCTGTCCTCTGGCATTATTCCATCTGAAATAATAATTCCTATCTGTTTCTCTAAATTATTAATAGCTAGGAGATTATTTTGTTTCCGTGTAACTCGCGCATAATTCCTAAAGTCGTGTTCACCAGGAGAAGAAGAAGAAGAAGCGCATACGTTCATCTCTCCCCCCTCCCCCTCCCTCTCTCTCTCTCTCTCTCTCCATCTCTTCTCTTTTTGTTTCTTTCTTTCACGAAACATTGACCTGTACATTATCTCACATCCGCTTGCACTTGGAGTGCATCCACCCCGTTGTCAAGGGAATACAAAGAGATTCGGTGCGATAGGCACCTAAGTGGAGAACGAAGTGAATGGTGGGCGAGGCAAAAGAAGATGCATGAGGAAGGGATGGTTCATCGTCCGTAGTCGAAATCGCCGGAAAGGAAGGTTGTCACCTACGTTTTCTTCCGTGAATTTCCACACGTTTCTTTTCGTGCCCCACTCTTACTTTGCATTCCTTTTCCATCCTCCTTCCCCTACCCGTTTTCAATCCTCGCTCCACCCGAGAATCTTCTCCGCCCGCTTCTTCGTTGCTCAGCGGCCACCCTCTCGCGGAATGCCTAGAGATCGCGAGAGAGAGAGAGAGATCGCGAGAGAGAGAGAGAGAGAGATCGCGAGAGATCGCGCGCGCGCGCCCGCGCGAGAGAGAGAAAGAGAGAGAAAGAGGGAGGGTAGAAGCGAAGAGACGGTGGAGAAAGACCGAAGGTGGATGCCAGGCGGGGTAGGTGCCGACTCTGAGCATAGCTAACTAGCTGAATCTGAATCAATACTTACTTCCGCCCCCCAAGCACTTCATCCTCCCCTCTTCCTGCATCCCTCCTCTATATACCCGCGTCTCCTCCGTTCATCCACCGACATGAGTCGAAGGGATCCGAGGGGCATACTCTCTTCAGTTCCTTCATCCCCAAGGTGTCTCGTTCTCTATCTCTCCTTTCTACTCTGCTTCCGCTTTGCGAGAATAATGTTCCCAATAGTTGCAATGTCGATGCTTGATCAGCTCCCCTCAATTCACGCTTTCATGATCCACATGTTGTGTCGATTCAATTCGCGAGTTGTTCGATTGTCATATTTTATAGTCTACCGAGCGAAAGGTCGCCAACAATCATTATTACTTTTGCGATCATATATAGATATTAGATTCTTTATTGATTAGAAATTATTTTTTTAGCCTCTCGCTTCCTAGAAATTAATGTCATTTTAGATTGTCAGAAATATTTATAATTTTAAGCGAAAATAAAATAACAAATGATTTTCAGCTATTTATTTGTTCACAGTTCACACACATATGTTTATTATTTTTAAAATTAGTGGCTGTATATACGTTTACATCGTACATTTAGGCCGCGTTCAGTATTCCAAATTTAACTTTCAATTATTTAGGCTCCTTAGTGTAAACTAAGATGTAGTGTAAGATGACAGATGACCTATTTTTTCCATGGTCAAGTCTCATTTTTGGGTGATTCGACCTAAAATATAGGTCAGGCCGCAAAATAGATATCTCGGTACGTAATCTATCGTATTAAAAAATATAGTGTTAAAATTTCAATTAAAAACAATATGCCTCCATTATTATTATTAAATCGTTATTTTATATTATTATAAAATCATTATTACAATTCAGTTCGATTATATTCTATTACATCGATGATTTAAACAATAATTATTATCTACATAAACAAAATTCCATATATGATTTAATATTCATCTGTATTGATACAATCAATTTAAATCAATAATTTACTTTCCGTTCGTAACATTTCAAGACAAAATGTCTCAATGTTCTTACATTCTAACGATCTTTCAATTTTAAAATTGGTAGCATTCACTATCCGATGTCTCGATAGGGAAGCCATTCTGAGGGGATGTTTCCCCTACGGTTCCATAGTATTACCTTCCACAGTTTTATGACATTATTCTACTACACGTTTAAGATTCAAGTCTTACGTTTTAAACCAAACGTATAGGGGATTTCAAAAAAGTAGATTTCAGTTTTATTTAAAAACTTAACGCATTATACAATTGTATAAGATTTTATTGAAATTTATAAATAAAAAATTATAAGAAATTATAAAGTTATCAAAACATAATAAAATAAGATTCAAAATTGCTATTATTATGTAATTAAACAAATTTAATTATATAAAATAATTTATTTGCAACTTTTGATGCTATCTCCTTTGCTTTCAACGGATTATATGATATTTTTAGTTGAAACTTTTGCTAATAGATATCGTTTAAAATAAACTATGCAAAAGCAACATTCATGGAGGAAAACTAGTGTTAACGATAAGTGAGAGAGCATGCCAAAGAAAACCAAAATGAGTTAGAGTGTGACACAATACGATGATGCGACCAAAATAATAGATTAAATCATGTAGACAAAACATATATCAGAGTCCATCAATCTCTATCAAGATTTGGCTCGATTAAATCAGAATGTCATGAGATACTAAAATAAATTAGCAGGTTAATTTAAAGGATTTCCAGTCATCGTCCATATCAATAAAATAATTCATCAATCATCACTTCTTTAAGTTATAATTCAGCATAATATTGAGTAATTACTTAGTAACATTCTCAAACTCTGCTATTAAATTATTAAAAAATAATAATAAAGAAAATATATATTTTTAAATATCTATTATTTATTATTTATTTATGTGTGTGTATGTGTGTGTGTGTGTGTGTGTGTGTGTGTGTGTATTGCATTTGTTGATATGAGTACTTCCTTCCTTTAAAAAAAGTACTGATTAATCGTGAATCTATGAACATCTGAAAATCCACGATTGTAATTTGCATCAGAAAAATCGAGAATTCTCGCAATCACGAAACGACGTTATGGGCTCTCGCACGTGTTCATATTTGCGTCTCGAGGTCGTCGTCGCCGAGGGTGGTCGGTGGGCGATGGAGGGAGGTGCGGAGAGAGGTGAATGCAGTCAAAACTTGGTATTCGCGCGACGCGCGGCAGAGAGAGGGAAGGCGTAGGTGAGATTACGACAAAATCCGTGGCAGAGTCGTTGTCGTTGCCAAAATGAGGAAAATTTAAAAATCTTTCTCTCCGCGATTTCTTATTTTCCTCTCAACATCCAGGCGCAATTGTCTTAAAAGAAAAGAAAAGTAAAAACAAGAGAAAGAAGACATGTGCGAAAAATGCATAAGACAATTTCACATTGTATATTACTCTAACATACGCTCCTACGACAGTTGGTCTATTGTAATGGTGGCGGCACAACTTTTTTTTCCTCTATAGTTATCGCGTCAATAATTGATACGCCACGATACGTCGGTGAAATATTATCGTAGCTGTTACCAACGAGACAATTATATTCCGTGTACTTGCGAGGCGCACTCCAAAGAACGGAGCGTTCGCATCTTGTTTTTTTAATGTCACGATCTCGATCGTTGTTGCAGAAAATATTATGTACGGCTTTTATGTACGTCGTTTCCCAACCCATAGTTTGTACAGCGTCGTCCATACTCTCGCGTCCCCTCGCGCGTCGCGGCGCTGCGCCGTACCGCGTGGAACAACCGAACGCGCGCGGGTTCCATGGATATTATAATTCCCTGGGTTATGAGGCGCGGGCTAATTGTGTAGCGTGGGTGTGAATATGGTTTATAGTTCGGCAGAGAGGCTGGCCGCGGGCCAGACGAATGGGCTCATGTGACGTCACGCGACGGAAATACTCGACCGGGCTAATTAGGCGAGGCACCTCTGCTCCTATGCTCGAGCGCGAGCGGAACCCATGCGACGCGATGCTTCGCTCCGCACCGCGCCGTTGTGGAATCGTGCGTTAGTTTATGCCGATCGGAGGTCAGTTTATGTCAGTAGAGGTGATGAGAAGATCGACTGATTAAAGAGTTCCATTCTGAGCACGTCTTTACAGATCGATTAGATTGTTCAAGTTGCGCCGGATGCTACTATAGGCGATAACATGAGGAAAAATATCACTGAGTACTGTCGAGAATCAAACCTAGCTTTTTCCCTTTTCAAGCAACCACTTTATCACTTAGCTGTGACTATTTCTGTCTGATACCTGTTTTCATAGATACCTGTGTTCCGTCTTGTAGTGTTTTCCCTTGACTGTACTAGTGCACAATGAATGCATATTAAGTTATTTGTACTTATTTAATTTCAGTATAAAAGTAAAATGCAAATATTCCAAATTATAAAATACATATTTTACTTAACAGTATACGAAACATACATCTTTACGTCAATTTGTGTATGACTTTAACACGCACTCAATGTGCAGCCAAGGGAAAACGTTATTACATTGTTTAAAAGGATAATGTCTTAGATATTGCCCCAGAATTCCGTGGAGGAATAAAAATTCGATAGAAAATACTGTAAGAAAATTAGGCAGTAGTATAGGATAATTAACTGTTCGGTGCCATTTTCTTGTGATATTCCTGAATTCTTTTACTTTATTTGTTATAACTTTTTTTTTTATTAGAAACGTTCGAATGTGTATATTGGTCAGTTAGAAATGAACACGTCTCGGAGTAAGAAGTAGAGAAGACTTGTTGCGTAAAGTTAGGAAATATCAAATCAAGTGTGATGTGGTTCATAAATTTCGAGTAAATATAATAAACGCTATTTGTTGCAAGTATAATACATATATAGATTATTGGAGTAATTTACACAACGAAGAGTTAAATCATACAATAAAGCCGATAAGGCAGGCAACGATAGTGAGCTTAGTGAGCTGTAGAATGTACTAGCGAGTCTTTCCTATACTAAACTATAGAAAACTGCAGCCCGACGGAGAAAAGGAAGGTAAGCAATATTGGTTTTTCTGAATCTTTTCTTTTTTTCTACTTACGATAGTAAAACAGCACTAGCCAATCAACGAACCTTTGATAATACGAACAAAACAATACTAACTTTGCATTACAGTGTCCTTGTCTAAGAATTAAGACATCTCCACTCTTCAATTGCTCACACTAGTATTTTATAGAGCTCACTAGAATGGATCTCAGATTTCTAGAGAAACCATCCATATGCTTCGAAATCAGAATCGTGAATCTTCTAGAATTCTAATAGCATGCGCGATTTCTGTGAGCACAGTTATAAGTGGGATCGTAACCAATAACGGAGCAATCGTAAAAAAGTCGAAGCAATATAAATCATGATACGAGAAAGTATGGCAAGGGAATATTGCGACAATGAACAATCGATAAATAAATTTGAAGACGAGTGTATAAGAAACGCAAAAGACAGTTGTGTAAACAGTAAACTCTTAATTTTGTTATTACTTTAAAATGTTTCCGTGTAATTTGTAGAATCTGGGCTCATGCATAATATACTTTCTCTTGCCAACCGAAGATACATGTGTTGCAACGTCAATCCTGGATCTTTTGGCGAACTTCGATTATCGTGAATAATTTCTTTCTATCAGATTTATCGCTTAGCATTTCTGTGATCGTTAGATATTGAAAAGAGTAATAATTTTATGCGGTTATGAGATATGCAGCGTTTCGAGATAATTTACATTCACGCGGTACAAAGTGATATGGTCGCAAATTTGTTGAGAACGAAACTTTTTTCTGGCATTAATATTCTAGCTAGAAGTTGGAGCTAATTATATTATTAGATTACATGAAAGAATTACATTCTTGCGCGACTTCCGCGCTACGTCTGAACGTGAAAGTATTGGCTATGGAGGTCTGATTGAAACTTACACAATCGGCCTGGCGTTATACCTACGAGTATATGGATTCGATGCGTGTCACACGCTACAGCAGACGGAAATAAATCTTACGCGGCCATTACGCGCGCGTCCCGACGGACACTAATCACGTCCGCTAAACCACGGGGACCCTAATTAACCAACGCCCAATCGCCATTTCCTCGACAGCCAACAAAGTTCAATTCGCTGCTCGCGCAACTCCGGCGCGATTGGGAGCCCACGCATTTAATTTGCATCGGGAACGGCGCGCACTCTTTTCTCCGGCTAGCACGAGCTGTGTAATTAGCGTTGCATAGCAATTAACTGTGAATCGAGCGTGCGTGCGTGCATACATGAGGCTTGGGACGGTAAAAGAGGGCAAAGGAGAACGAAAGAGGTAAAGGAAGACGACGACAGGCGGAAGTATGCATCTCTTTCTCTCTCTTCCCCCCCTCCCCTCTCTCTCCTTCTTCTCTTCACTGGAACAATGTAAAGCACGTGTAAACGGCACAAATATGAGGGGTGGGCAAGCGGGCGTGACTGCGTTAAGTCAAGTTAAGTCGAGGTTAACTCCCTTAATTACTCAGATTTAATCAGCGCCCCGGTGTGTGTACACACACCGCTCTGGCATAACTAAACGGGCACGGACATGAAGAAGAGATACGACGTTGGAAGAAACGGAAAGAAAGAGAGAGAGAGAGAGAGAGAGGAATGAGAGCGAGAAGGAAGTACATGAAGAAGGCACAAGGAAGAAGGAAAGAAACGGCTGGAGGAAGATCGAACAAGATGCTTCGCTACTCATGATGCACTATACGCGCGAGGTGTCGAGGTGGTGTGCGTACCTCATGTGTGGGGTGTTCGCACGGAATGGAAGTGGAAGGGCTCGCTTGCTTGCTTGCTTACTTAACGAAGATTAATCGCGCTTAAACCAACCGCGCACGGGCGCGAAGCATAGCGGCGCGCGGACCTCGTCGCCGAGACAGATTCTCACGTGGTAACACGTGACCTCGCGAAAATTTGATCGTGATCGCAAGAACGGATTAGTTTCTCGAGATCCGTGATCAATGAGGAAATGATAACGAAAGTACAATTCTAGTCAGGATGATGATGTATCGACGAATTTGATTATACACATTTATTTTAAAGAATATTTATATATTTTATTTAAAGAATGTGGTCATAACGCAGTTTCGCATTATTAAAAAATTTTAAGTAATTTTGCTTAATTAGTGGTGTTATAGTCCCAACACGGTCCTGAAAAGGAAATGAAAGGGATATCATTGCAGAGAACTTACACTGAAGTCACTCAGCGCTGCGCGATCACACAAATGACACATGGACGTAACTTTCCTTATGTGAATATTCCTTCCATCTCTTTTTCGATGGAGTCGCGTCTCAATTCTGGCACAGCTGATAAAGCCAGCACTGGTTCTCCCTGATGACCAAACGACGTACCAGACGCCAAAACGATCAACGCCGCGTTCGATCAACCTGCAGGCAGACGGCAAGATATGGACATATCGAGAGAGGAAGGAATGCTGATGCCATTGATGAAGATTAATAGCATATGCAGGACTTGATGTATCGTTGCTAATTGTTAAGCGACACCGCAAAATTCGACCTAGCATCGAGAATTAAAGTGATAAATACGTGCCGCGAGATCGACGAGTTAGTACGCTCGCTGTGTGGGAAAGTTACTAACTCGCTGGTCGTATAGTACAGATATCTTGCAAAATGACTCGTGCGTAATAATAATATAAATATAAGAACATAGTACGAAAAGAGAGGAAAAAGTAAAGTAAAAGATATTCTACTACTCGTTCACATGAATCAATATGTAAAATGTGATGTTTATATGAGCCGAGAATTAAAAGCGGTGATTATGTTTCCCTTTTCTCATAGCTCAGAGTTAAAGTGGTAACTGATAAATTATTACAAGTAAAAATTTTTGTCAAAAACCAAAGATTAAGGACTTGCCAAAATATTATTAAGAGTGACGTCATTTATTTCAATAGTTATGGTTTATTATAGATGGTTAGGGGCAAAGCTTAACGGTTGAAATCATGTGACGATATTTCCGTTTACCTGAAAAGTATCTACTGATTCTATGAATACATATTTTAACCTATCTGAAAAGAATTTTAGGTACATAGAAAAAAGAAACAAATTTTGTTAATGTATTTGTACCATTAAGGAATGACACCTGTATATATGTACCTGTATATTGTACACTACCATCTTTTCTTGCTTTTCTTTCAGTGGCCTTTTCTTTCAAGTAAGAAAAATGAGAAAAATTGAGTATTGGAAAGAGAGGGAGGGGATTTCCTTTCCTTTGAAATCTTTAAATCTTTGGTAAGAATACAAATTTTTCATTCAGTTTTCATTTCATTAATTTGTAAGTCTTTTTATATAATAGATAAGTTATGAAGTTCTTTGTGTTAGAACTATAACATTTTTTCATAAGAAAGCAGAATAGCTTCAAAAAAGCCCTTTAAAAGTAAAAGATTACCTGTAAATCCGCACGTGCGCGCGCGTGTGTATGTGTTAATGTAGTCGGATTTGTATATAATCTTCTTTTCCTATATAATTTTGAGGCAACACGCTTTATTTTAAAATTAAAATAATGTGCTATAATTTGTACATGTTTTTAATACGTATAATATAATAAAACTCTTCATTTGTACGATTGTAAGATTATAGTAAGTTTTCGACTACATCTATAAAGCATGCATCAACATAGATTATCCGTATCTAAATCCATATATCAAATATGGTCAAGTAAAAGCAGAGAAAGGGAGCGTGAAGGCGAAAATAAACATTGGCTGTCTTCACGTCCATCTGTCTCATTTTTGGCTCGGCCAATTTTACACATGGATGGTGTATAGTTCATGTTATATGTTTTTATGTGAAATTTGTCTTAACGTTATATACCAACAAAAAAACTTAAAAAGCAAAATTCTTCATTATTTACCATAAAAAAATAAAAATATTATATAAAAAAATAAAAATATTATATATATATATACATATTTGCCAAAAAATTCTGGGCTACTTAAATAACTTCTGAATGGTTCGAGATATAAGACTGATTTCTAAGGATACATTAGGATTACCAAATCTATCATAATCTTAACATCTATCTTAACATTACCGAGGAACGGGAGGAAGGGTACCGGAAAATCTTAAAAACGTCGAAAACTCGTTTGAAAGGGGTCTCGTTTTCGAGACGAGAACAACGCAGAGCGACATTTCTACAATTTTTTTTGCAGACTTAATATTCATATTCATTTATTAAATAGCCTATGATTAAATATTTTTATTTATTTAATCTGTTAAAACATCAGTAGGATAAAAGGGACGATAAAAAATATTTTACTTTGTTACCGGATATTACTTTGTTCCCTAAACAACGCAAACAGTGCTTTGAGTGGAAGGAGCTAATAAGGTCGAGGGAGATAATTATAGGACAGCTAATTGCCGGACGACCCGACTCGCCGCGAGACATAACGAAATAATCCTGATCCCCTCTCTCCTCTTATTTTCTACCTCTTATTCATTCTTTTTCCTTCTCGTCACCTTCCTTCGCATCGTTTTTTTTTTAATTGTGTAGTCAACCCCCTATCAGAGGGGATTTCTTTCTACGGGCAAAATTAATTAGGTGAGCTTCCGGTCCCAGTATCATGAAAGTTAAAAGACGTGCTGATAAACTCCTCATTAATCGTGCTCCGCTTAAGCGATTTTAATACATCGTTTATCCGAATTAATTGATTTATGGTTGTTGCTCTATAATAAGGAATTTATTTTTCTCTCAACATAGAACAAGGCTACGTTTTTTCTTTTACCTCTCGCGTCTGTTCTTTATTTTCTTCAAAAATAAATAAATATATTTTATAGGATGACATTTATTATTAATTCTCTTGAATATAATTAGAACAATAAAGGTCATTGAAAGTAAAGAGACCTAGTCAGTAAAACAAATCTTGTGATTATTCAACTAACGAGACGCTTGCTAAATCCTTTTTTTTTCCGAAATCTTGTAACTCGTTATCCCTTAATTATATTCTGAGAACACGCTCCTTACGAAAACGTATCCAACAAAAGAGAGAAGAGATTGAACGTTCGTTGCCTCGTGAGACTCACGGTGCTATTGGTAGATAAGATTTGAAGAAGCTTGCTACACAGTAGGACTTCGCGCGCACCTAAAAAAGTCACCTCGTAAATTCGCGGCTCTCTAACACCTAATTTGCTGTGTCCTCAGTGCCGCAGCACGCAAGCGAGCGTTCCCGTGCGCGTCGGCTTCGACTGGCATGCTCTGGCGCGGCCACGCGTTGCAAGGGTTTCACGTGCAGAAATGCGGAGAGCCGTAAGCAATTTCGCGAGAAACGATTCGCGTCCTCTCTGCCTCTCACTCGCACCATCGTCATCGTGCTCAGGACTCGCATTCGACGCTGGTATTATAATTACAGGGTTCCCTCTGGGGCTCTCTCTTCTCGAGAACGAGGCGGCCGCCCGGCGGCAGCAAGGCGGCGACGGAGGAGCGGTGCGGCGATGGCAACGGCAGGAAAGCGGTTGGTTCATGGATGATTATCTTCACGGCGATAATTAGGCAGCGGGTCGCGAGTCGCTCGTACGGTGAAAAATAACGAGGAAATAATTGCGGCCGAATTGCACCAAAGGAGAAGAAACAAAACAGATAGAAAAGGAAAGAAAGATAGAACCTGTCGAGAATCGGACACATGCGATTCCTCAAAAATCGGTTTTGACGAGTTGCGCGATCGTGATCGATGTTTAATTTATTTCCCCGAGTATGCGAGATATCTTTAATTAACGCTGTAGAACAATTTGATTACACTTTTGATTATACACAAGATATGTTTCGTGCGTGAGATAAAATTAAGTTTTGTTCGCTCATCTCTTAAAGAATTCTAAAAAAATCGAGCTATCCTTTGTAGAAATTGTCGATATTATAATTTACATAGAAAAAAGATAATTGGAACAGCATGTTGTGAATATGTGTGATAAGCTAAATTTCATTTGTAACATATGAATATTTAAAATTTCAATAACTTGAAGTTTAGCTAATAGCTGAGGAACTTCGAGGTCTAGACAGGAAACTATTAAACACTGTCTGCGAGTCAACCGAAAAATTCTTCATAAAGACTCGGATTCTAATAAAAGACTCGGGTTCTAATAAAAACTAAAGAAGCTTACTTTGACATGAAGAAGGTTTACTGTTGAGTCTTAGGCGGATACATTGTTTATAATTTGCCATGTCGCATTTTTCTTATGAGAGAATGCTTAGGACACCACCGCGCGTCCGCAGCGGTGGTGTGTCTTGCACTATAGCAAGAGGTCTGTTTGGGTTACTTGTACTTTTTGTACTCTGCATCTCTCTTTCTTTTTCTATCTCATTTCAACGATCGAATATATTTATCTCGTTTTAAACAAAAATTTTTGACCATCGCAAACAGACCTAAGTACAATGTGTGAAAGACAGTAAATAATTTATCATCATTACTATCAAATTCTATTGGAATAAACAAATCCACGTATACATATAAAAGTTTATTTTTCGTTGCTCAAACGGATTTTGTTTTAAAAGAAGAAAATTTATTAATTTCCATTTTATTATTAATTTTTTATTTATTAATTAGTCAGTGTTAATGCAATGCGTAGATAAATCTCTTTTCGAAAAGATTCTAAGCGGGTTAAAGGGGATTATATTGCATAAAGGACGATGTTAAGGGAAACAGAGAGCAGTGACAGAGAATGGCGCGAAGGATTTTGCGGGAAGAACGATGTAGTAGTGGCTGGAGAAGCGATGACGCCGGAGAAAAGAAGGTTGGGGTAGGAAGTTAATTAAGTAATAAAAAAGTCACCAGCCTCCGGGACCACAGGTCGGATAAGAGAGAAGACCGCGCTATAGGAAATTGAAGTTAAAATAAACATCCCTTAAATGAGTCGCCGCGGCGCCGTCCGTCCCCTATTTAACTGAAGTTGCTAATTAATTCCGAACCCGTGAAACTGAGAGAAACGAGGACCGGGAAGAGGAAGAGGGGGAGGGATGGTCCGGAAGATGTCGCGGTCCGTGTTTCATCCCCACAAGGAGAGGGATTGCGAAGTCGAAGGGTGGAAGGTGCCGGGTATTAAGCTGCCGCGAAACCAGCAGCCGTCTGACTCTTTAATTAGCCACCCCGCTGAAGCGCCAACACCGGGGGTGTCGAGGGTTGGCGAGCAACAGGTGAGATGCAAAGCAAGGGTTATTCTTGACTTTGGAACTCTGTGAGGACCAGAAGGATGAGTCTACAGAAAAGCGGAGGGTGATGCAGCAACGAGGTGATGTCAGCGCATTGTCCCGCGAAATTAAAGAATGTAATAAATACCAAACGGATTCTTGATCGAGTCCAAGTACTCTCCAAAACTTGACGAGTAAAATATTACTCAAAACGTAAAATGCAGTTGTAACAAAAAGAATGATTGTTGCCACAATATGACGAAAAATGCATGAAACTAGTTTAAATATTTCCATTTTATATAGATGAATATCAAATTTCTCTTGAGAGAAGCCATCTATTGGGAGTTCCATGAAATTCTCAAGGGTTTTTCCTCTAAATTAGTGCGAAATAGAACTAGTAGCGATCTAACTATAAAGCCGATTTAAAAATTTGAATAAAAAATCCCTAGCTTATGAATACTCATATTCACTCAAACAACGACAATTCTCTTTCTTGAAATGACTCAATATTGTATTAGTGGTGAAATCATTCAAATTATTTTATAAACATGCCACAAGCCGATTACGCTATCGTACATAGATTATTCACTAACAATAATTTTAGGAATTTATTCAACAAGCAAACTAGAATTTTCTTGAATTAAATTTTTAAATTTTTAAATTTTTTGTGTATTAAAAGTGATATTAAAAGTGATTTTTACTTAAAGACTAACGCGTTGCTTGCAAGTTTTGCATGTTTTATTGTATTTTATGTTCATTATCACAGTAAAATTTTCATTATCATAAGTATATATATATAATAACAAAATATCATGTATAATAAATATAATAATAAATAAGATCCAGAGACACGGTAATATTTCGGCGCTAACATCATATCTAAAATGTAAATCGTATTATATTGACTAGTGTACTTTTTACTATTTATATTGTTGTGTAGCTATGTTATTTAAAAAAATTCTACATAAAATTCTACATATATTAAATGGTATTTATTGTTTACAAAACTAAAACAATTTTGGTCGCGTTAGTCATCGTTGATCATTATGATGCCACTAAAAAATACCAGTTAAGAATGACCATCACGGCAGTTAACGTGTTAGTCACCAAAGAATTTGATATTTTAATTGAAAAAAAAAAAGGAATGTAACTTCAAAATTTAGAAATAAAAATTTTTGATCTTCAATCTCAATCACAAATATCCTAAATTATTTGGAATAATTTAGAAATTATTTGAGATCCTAATTTATGTGTGCTATCGCGGAACACTTTCGCCAATCTAAGAAAAATTACATTTCAGTTGGCCGTCATTTGCAGCCGATTTGTTGATGAAGCGTCAATGGTAATTAAAACCTGTTGAGTGTTTCGTGGGAGTTACAAAGTGCGCGTGCGGAACTTTCTGAAGGAAAGGGTTGTAAGAGGCAATGAATATTCCAGGGTTGAATATGCGCCGTGAAAGGGGTGCGGAGCTAATGAAAAGTACATTATGACTCTAGTGAAGCCGCCCTGGAATACCGTCGCTGTGGCGGCGGACAGCCGATGAGAGATCGGGGCGAAGGAGGGAGATGGTTGACGAGGAGGGAGTTAAATGCGATAATTTGCGTGGGAGGGCGGCGGTGGTCGCAGACGGTAAACCCTCTGCCATTTAATTACGCTTAAAACATGCATTAAATATTGTCGGAGGGTGGAAACGTCGGGAAGGGTTGAACCCTTGGGGTGGTTAAATGAGCAGAGATTTTCCCTTCCATGGCTCGTCGACGTTCACGGATTTGTGAATTTGTATCTCGAGTGTTCTTTTCACGATAAGTTTTGACAATGATATCATTAATGTTAAGTTTTAGAGCAAGTAGAGCAGGTTGAGACTGATTGTGAGTAGGAAAGGTCTAAAAAATAAAAAAAATGTCTTTTTTTATACTTAAAAAATAACATAATTTATAAAACGTGATTTCGATTATTATTGCAACGAATAAGTTTTTGAAGTTAGAAGAAAACAATTTTTTATTTACTAGAACTTTCGTATTCACAATGAGTTCGACTTTACTCGCTCAAGCATGTCATAAATAACAGAGACATTTTGTAAGATAGTCCGAAAACAAAAGTAACAAGGTACAATAGTAATATTGTTCACATTTGAAACTAATAGAAATATATATACACGGCCAAAATTCTCTAGATAGATCGGTATTGGTTTGTTAAGACTGACTCATTGTGATTGGTTCATTACACGTCATCTGCGATACATGGAGCAAGAAGTAAGCGTAAAAAATTGACCAATCACAATCGAATGTGAGAAGAATAGTCAACTGTGATTGGTCTTCTTATTCTTTCTTACTCTTATTCTTATTTCTTACTTCGTGTATTGTAGACGACGCATTATGGATCGATAGTCGATAGTCGAATCTGCAGAAATAATCAATCTGTAGAGTCGATAATTTGATATGGACTTTAGTTGTCTACCGAATTTCGAGAAATGAACACGAGCAGTGCAGAAGCAAAGTTATTTAAAGTTAAGTGATTTAAAAAAAGTAAAAAAAAAATGAAAATAAATAGGCATAGGAGTGCGGGTGTCGCATATAGAAGTGGGAGCAATAGAGATTTGCTGAGGTAAAAAAGAAATTTTGTTACAATATGTAATTTGACGTTACCGATTAAAAAGTATACCGATTAATAAGTATCGATTTTGTCACCATAAGCTACTAGGCAAAGAGTGATTTCATCGATGAAGACGTTAATAAAAATCCACCTACGAGCTGGCGATGTATTTACCAGACAGCCAAGTAGATTTGTTGTCTATAGACTGGTAGTACAAGTTGACGCTTCTCTGGAGGCCACGATTATCAATTGTCCTTGATTCTTCAAGTTATATATACTATTTCTTTCAAAAACATATACATGAGTAAAATTATACTACATTATTTTTTTTATAATAAATTACTATAAAAAATTTTAATAATCCTTTAATATTAAATCTTTATTTGTAGAATTCAAATTTTTTTCACACATTTGGATATATTATTCGTATATATATAAAGTCGATGCATTATATCGTATGCAGATTAAATTGCGTCGATTAAGAAGTCGACCCTCGCGTTTCCGACACCCTTCGATTGTGTGCTTAGAACGTATAGATAGATCTGTTGTTCGCACCACTCGTCGGCGGGGGTGGTGGCGTCCCGACGCTCTTCCAAGGCCGTTGCCGGGCTATTAATTGTCTCTGTTGATTCATTTGATCGTGCTCGGCGTTCCCAAGCGACTCCGCCAGTGCGACGACACTTCGATACGAAGGTCTTTTACGAGCGCGGCAACTCTTTTCTCGCCTTTCCATCCCACGAATCTTCTCTTGGTTTATTTCTCTTTCTCTCTTTCTTTCTGTCCCTTTCTAATTTGCGAGAAAGCGTCTCACCCGATTAAAATTAACAGAGTGGACAGAGCTGCTAGGCAGGTGGCTTCGTTAGAGCGCCGTAAAGTGCTCTCGTCCTCGGAATTTCAAGTGCGTCGTCGTATCGCCTGAATCTGATAAAAGCGCGCGATCGTAACCGTGTAAATTAATTAAAATCTAATTTAAAGCGCCGCCGCAGGGCAGGTTGACGGATAATTTACGCGCTCGTTATGATAATTAAGGGCCGAGTGCCTCGGTAAATTCGAAGACCGCACGGCCGCTTCAAGATTTCGACGACGAAATAATCGTGGAACGCGTAAAATATATATATTGGTATGTGTGAATATTACTAAATTATAGCCGCGCTAAATTCAAGGTGCATTACTCGCGTAGTTTTTAAAAAATGTAATTACTCGTATAGGATGTTTCTGATATTTCAATATTATACCTCGATTTTTATTTGTTCTCTTTAATGATTTGCGATTATAAATAAGGTTTCATACATTCTTTAGATAGAGATAAATAAATGCAAAAATTCCTTTTTAAATTATGAAACAATAAATATAATAATGTGTCTAAAGAGCATTTATATATTTAGTAAATTTATAAAGGAAATGTTTTGGACATTTCATGTAAATAATGAAGACCGGATTAAAGACGTGCCTTTAGAACTGTCTAAAAAAATAATCACAACATAAATACTCGTGAATAATAAAATCAAAATTCTTAATTATTTTCTTAACCATCGATCTTAACCCTTTCTGTCTTATAAAGTTATTATTCCTCATGACAGCTTGTAAAATACCCGACAACAAGGAATTTCGGATAATCGATTACGCAAGAAATAATTTTGCAGCAAAGACAGTCTCGTCGATGCACCGGTGATTCGACGCGAACATGTTACTTTATCGGACAGTCCTCGCTATGGTTCTATGGTATAGGCTGCTGACAGTAATGATCAGCGGCACGGAAGCGCATTGATTTAAATTTGTCTGTCGGGAGGAGGGCCGGATCAGAGGTTTCCAAATCAGGACAATTGAGTACACGCCGCGCGCAGCCGCTAATAACTCATTTCCGGCGCTTAAAAATGATACGTTATACGTCCCGGCGATATCTCGTTACCACGCTCATCAAGAAGATCATACCGTCAAAATCAACGTCCTCGTTAACCGCTAAAAACTACTTCTTTGCCGGGAATATTTCAGATATTATTTCATAATAAGGATATTGGCAAATTTTACCGAGAAGATTTATGACTTACGCGAAATGAATCCGATCTGATCGCCGCAAGACATGGTTCAGTCGTTATGCATTCGATCGATTGCAGGAGAGCTAATCTCGATCGAAATAAAAATAGTTATTATCCGGTGCAAATATTGCGTTTATCGCGTTCAAAGAAAATTGACCATACATTATCCATTAATGATTGATTGGAGAACCTTCAGTGCCAATTGATCAGTTGGTTGATGAAACGCACTTGTTACTTCGTAAATTACTTCTGTAGAATAACTATTATCGCTGGGAAGGATTCACGTGCATGTGTGACGCTCCCGCAGAATGACACGTGCATGTTCGACTTGAGTTCTATAGCCATAGCGCGGACGAAGCTGCTTGCTGAAGTTGAAGGCTTGGCCGTGACCTACCTCTCTTTATGACGTCACCAACGACGCCTACGAGGCTGAAGGAAAAAAATGAAAGAGCGTGTTTGGATTATTAAGAAAAATCCGGCCGTAATTTTGTATTCCTTAATTGAAACGTTTAACAATTCGATGCTTTATCTTTTTGAAGATAAAATTACAATCGAAATTAACGTCGATGGATACTTTTAATTTTTCTTTATTAGTACATTTTGACAGTGTCGTTAATATTTAGAGCAAATTCTAGTTTTTCAAGACTTTTTTAAATCTTTATAAAGAGAAAAAACTGTTGTAATTACATCGTAAAATAATTAGGAATAGTTAGGAATTCCATTTTTGTTATGCCATAATGTTAATAATAATTATTATATTTATAATTCTATCAAGAAATGATATAGTTGGCGCCAAAATGATTATAAATTGTTGTGGATGAAATAAATTGTGTGTAGTTAAATTATGATAATAATTGCAACAATTTTTTTCTCAGCGTAAAAATTTAGAAAGTTATGTTGATTTCGGAAACTTGTTATAATAATTCATTACATAAAACATTTTATGCAGGCTATGAAGACACAATAACTATGCTCATCGTAAAAGGCTAAGAGAATTTTCGAAAAATGATCATATTAACGTGTAATCACGTTTCTCACACAGTGAGAATCATTATCGTTTGTAAAATAATGGCAGTGGCCCATCGTGACTTCAGGACGTTCCTGATGGAGTCAATGATCATATCCCATGATACTCTACAATCCCTCCCTACACCGATTCGCGATCGTCATCCCTCTTTCCACCTTAGCTCGAAGAAACGATCGGTCTGTCCAGTCGCCGCGTGGTTGGCGGCTACATAGTGTGGTAAAAAATAAAGATAAAGCCTGAGGAATTAATTAGGACCGGGTAATCAAGAAGATACCGCTAGCGAGGCCCGAAGGTAGAAACGCGAGGCAAGGCGACGACAACGACAACAGAAAGGTGCGAAGGCAAAACTTGTGCATATAAATATTCACTCCTGTTCAACACTGTTCGAACGACTCGCTTATCCACGGATTGACCAGATATAGGGACCCGCCGCCCCCGCGATCCTCACCAACGGACCTCAAGTTGAAAATTCGAAATGCCTTGTACGCGGCCAGATACTCTTTTATTTCCTTCTACGGTACGTTCGCCTTCGCTTCCTTCACTCCGCTACCTACCTTCGGTCTCCTGCCAGCTTTCGACTCTTCGTATGGCGCACTCTCGGCCGTTTCGTTTCGGCTCGGCAATATGGACCCGATCCTCGTCCGTGTGAGTAACGGCTATTCCGAGAAGTTGTTTCAGATAGAGGGCTAATTTGTTCGCGTGCTCCCCTCGCCCCCTCTGCGCCGCCAGCCATTGGATATATACGAGCGCGAGATGCCCAGTGTGTCTCTCCTCCGAGCGACGCGAGCGCGGAATTCTCTTCCTTTACTCTGTATACGTACATTCCGAGTATCACGAGACTATATTGCCAGTTCCTTTATCTGAGAGAAGAAACTTGTCTAAAAAAATTCTCTTATTCACAATTTTGTTATCGATTGCATAAGTCAAGTTAATTAAAGAATTACTATCCATAGTGTGTATATCAATTTTATCAACATTCTTGCTATTTATTAGCATTACATAATTTTTTAATTAACTTGATTGCGCAATCAATAACAAGATAGAGAAATAAAAGAATTTATTTATTTTTTGAATTCCAGCTGGGAAGGGGCAAAAATTTATCTTCATACAACTTATTAAAATATTTATTGCACAGAACGCATCACACTAGGAAATAACGCGTTTATAGAATGTCATGCAATATCCCCTACATCGATGGGCTTTAATTTTTCGTTGTAAAAATTTTTATGACTTAATTATTCCTCTTTGATAAAATTGAGGAATAAGAACAAGTGCCCTCTTTTTTCCCACATGGGTATATATTATGAAATTGTTTGAAATAAATTTCGATCAGAATTGTTCCATTTTCCTTAGAAAACATAATAGAAATCTAAGAAATAACTGAACAATTCGAATCCATTCCGAGTAATTATATAATACGTGCTCTGTTTCCCTATTCCACTCATGCCTTTCTATCCTTTCTCCTCTTTGCGTATCTCCATGGACCATATTGTACTTAACAATCTTCAGCATGTATAAAGATAGATCAAAACTGTAATTAAGGTTAAATTACAATCTCTATAATTTTCAGATAAAAATATTAAATTTTAATTATATATTATTTAATTGCAATAATAATGACAACTCGAAAGAGTGGATCCATTAATTCAATGCAAAGTTTAAAAGTTTCTGTTAGATATCAAAGAAACAATAGTAACTCAATTCCTTGAGTCAACATTCGTAATTTTTAACTTTCATGTACACCAAAATGTAAATTAATCTATTCCTGTGGTCAATTTCAAAATAAACAAACGTACATATTAGTAAAATGATAAATCAAATTTAAGTTAAATTTAATATATTTTCTTGAGTTAAATTGTTTAACTATATTATTTTAGTTAAATTAATGACATATTGAGTAGGAGCAGTAAGCAACCTACAGAAATTATTAAAAACTTAAATTGAATGTAATGAATTTAATAGTGTACTCTTTATTCATTATTCTTCATGTATCTATCTTCGTGATAAAAAATGGGCCTCTTCAAATGTCATCTCAGGAAATACTCGAAAATCTCTCTGGTCTGACAACGTCTGAAGACTAGAGCGAGAAAGATACGTTTCCGCGGTCGGTGACAAAATATTCGCGAAAGTACGAAAAGAATGCTCGGCTCTCGTGTTTACGCCACCCCTGCATGTTACGACGGTATATTCTGCCGCGGGCAAGAGGGGCGGACGGGAGGATGCTTGATAACGTAGGGGTGGTTGGATAACAGGACAGCGGGAATAGGCGGGCGGGCGGGTTGCCAGGGGATGGTATCGCATGAGTTATTAAGATTCCGGCGCGCATGCTCGCGGTCTTTCATCGATTCATAAGAATATCCTCCGCTCTGCCGGCAACCCTCCTTCGCCGCTACCTTCTTTTCCTCTCCTTCGTTTCCTTCGGGTTTTCTTCTATGTATATCTATCGCTACCAACACCATTACCGCTGGCACCCCTTCGACACAGGAACGTAACCGACCGACTCTTATTCCCAGCATTATTCGACTTCTAGTAAGTATTATTCTAGCAGCAGTTCGAATATTATTTCAATTAAAAAAAGAAATAAAAGTTATCTATCGAAAGTAGGATGCAACTTTCACTTTTTCGTGAGATTTTTGTTCGGAAATCTTTTTATTTCTATAATTTTTATGTATTTTTCTTCATGAAAATCGAAAATTATCACAATAACATTATATTTAAGGAAAAATTGGTACATTAAAATAAAATTTAGCTTTTATAAAAATTTGAATATACACGAGATAACTGATAATTTAGAAAGGTGGTCACTTTTTTCCGTAACTAACTCGATCTTTGCAGACTAAATTCTAAGAAAAGATGCGTAAATTTTTATTACAATGACTATCTAAAAATCTAATTTAATTGTAATATTTTGTTTATCTTTTATGATATCTATGTACTCCCAATTGAAATGAGCTATTTATCCTTAAATTTCAAATCAATCTTTCAAATATTACATGTTAAGAATTGCATCCAAATTATTGTAATCTCATCTATTCTTAATCTTAATGCGAAATTTCTTGAAAATAATTTTAACGATTTGTTCGTCAGTATATTGAGCATTCAATCGACTCTATTCCACTTTGAAGTGCGATAAAGCGGAGAAGTTATGTAT
>NW_017259222.1:973928-1003552 GCF_001594045.1 Atta colombica
CGATCGATCGATCCAGCCGAAGAGGCGACGAATCGACGACTGAGATATCGGCGTAACGATAATGAGTGTGGACGGTAGTTTGAGGCCGAGGTTACGCCTTCTTGAGGAACCGGTATATACACCGCAGGACTTTCCCTCTTCTTCTTCGTTTACATCACGTGGGCGTGGAGAAGGAAGTTCATAGTGTGCGATCTCTTTCGTGAAATCACGTAAAAAGGGGGCTCCGAGCGTAAACGTGCTTTCTTCACGATGCAGTTTGCCAAACAAACCGCGTCACGAAATGCTATTCGAGATTTAGTGTCAGAAGTTATAATTTTAATTGAATAACAATTGTAATGACCAAAAGCTCGTAATTCTGTGCAATTTTTTTTCATCAATCAAAATTAAATTTCATACGAAAAACATAAAAATTTTCTTCAAGAGACGTGTTATCAAAAGTTACAACTTTTGAATAATAAAAGTATCTTCTTTCGAATCAACCAACATGTAAAAATGTAACTCGCAAATAATCGTATATCCAGCAACCATATAATGTGAAAAATAATGTTCGTTGGGAAATTTCTTTACAGTACCGTCGTTACAAAGAAGCATGCACACGCGTGCTTATAACCCGAAATAAGTGTGTGCGCGTGTTCGTGGGGGTTGCCGAAGAAAGAGAAGAAGTCTGGCGCGGGTGGCCGGAGGGTGAGGAGCGAGGGAAAGCTGGCGGAGATTGCAAGAGAGGGGGTGATCTATGCGTTTAATTAACCATAGAGACGCTCCTACCGACTCTTAGTCGCTCTTAGTTCGTGCTGACCGAGGATGGGACGAGAGTGCTGGAATAAAAGCCGAAGCAGGACGCGGAGATGAGGGTGGGAGCGAGAGAACACGCGGTGGAGGGGAGGAAAGGAAAGGATTTCGCTATCGCCGGCGAAATTAACCCCAGAGAAAAAACTTATAATGTGTCTTTGCGGAAAAGCAGCTCGATATGTGGTGTGTCGCGTTGGACGTGTTTTTCGAGAGCACCAGCACAATATCGGGGGTGCATTTGTCGCCAGTAATTAATTTCCGGGATAATTAACGTTGGCAAGCTGACGCTTTGCTTTGGTGAGAATGAGATATCATCGATCACGAACCACGGTTTATACTAAAAAAAAAGGGTGTAAAAATGAATTGCACATATGTACATGTATGTCCTGAATATATTACACACGGCAAGAATAATTTTCCTGAAGTATTTAATATTTAGCTGGATCTAAAATGACAGTGATCTAAAAATAATTTAAATCTAAATAATTCAATAGTATTGATCAGATTGTTTCTCACCCAAATAAAGTGAACTGCAATGTTTACGAAACATTGGCATTTAACCATGTATGAAGATAAGGAGGTAGTCCATAAACCGCGTAACTTTGTCGAAGAATATACCCGTGGAAGCTGTAAAAGTATCACTGAGAATAATTTAAATGGATCATCAAAATAATTATGTAAAGACATTCAACTTGCTAGAATGTCAAAATTTGATTGCAATATTGCTCGTCATGCTTGAGTGTTCTACAGAATTATATCAATAATCTAACAAAATTATTTCCAGGTTCATATCTAGCTAAATTTTTAGATATTCCAGAAAAATCGTGCTTTCCGTGCAATGTCATGCTTTAATCTACTTCTATTATAATTGTTTAATCTGTTTGTTTCCTGAGATATTATTGAAATACTTGTAAGATGTCTTTCAGGAGATTCGACCGCTATTTTTTCTTCCTCAGAGCAATCTTGGGTCTTTTTTTGTTGTTGCTAATTAATTATTGCGACGTCCGGTGCTCTGTGCTTACGCGAAAGCATTTCGGATTTCTCAACCAGAACGAATCTATGTTGTCCGTCCACTACTTCCCCTATTTCTACTTCGTCTTCCTGCCTCTCCTCCCCTCACCCTGTTTAGCTTTCGCGGATATTTCGAGATCAGTGACTCTATCTCCTTCGCATTTTGTTCCGGGAAGCGGGAGGTTAATGAGACGTTAGCAGACAGTTATAAATGAACGATAAGGTTCGGTAGATCCCTTTAATAGCCGGTGTAAATTTATAACTCCCGGTGAAACGTGTGTACAGATTATAGATTGATCGATTCCGTAGCAACGTTTGATCAATCGTTTGATTCTCTGCTGTACAAATAGCGTTCACTCTCGAGTAATTAATTCCAACACGTTTGCCTGAGCGTTTTCGTTCTCGGGTCAAATGTCACTCTCGTACTTCGTCTGTCTGAGGATGCACGTTATCATCTGACTGGCATGAGTGTCGAGTTAAATTATACAAATTGCGCAACTGTACCAGACAGAAAATAATTAAATACCACCGAGAGAAAAAAATTTTGATATTCGTAATTACATAATAACATGTTATTATATAATGTATATATTTAGCACTGATTTCTGCTAAACAACAATTTTTAATATGTTGAAAAGAATTATGATTGCTTAGCAACAAGAAAATAAAATCTATGATGGAATAATAATCCGCTGGCAACCGTACAACAGAAAATCTTACAATAGTTGCAAAGCTGTTTTTTTGCTAAACATAGCCATTAAGTATTAATTCGATCAATATTTACGATAAAAAAAATTGAAGTAACCAATAAATCAGTCCTTTTACTTCAATAGATTTATATACTTTTCTCCGATCGAGTCATCCTCTTATTATGCGTTAATAATGTTATCGTGATAAGTGTGTAAGTTTAAGGAAATGCACGAACAAATCCTGATTCATATCATCGATACGACATAGTACTCAAATACCAGTTTTTGCGCGTCCCCGACAACGCGAACCGATCAGAGGACGATTATGTTCTCATTTCGGAAATTATTGGGCGCAAAAGAAGCACGAAACTGGCGCATCGGCGACGAACGCACCGTCGAGAGGACAAAATGAGAAACAGAGATCCACCGGCTGCACCGCGAAACGACCGTGCCTATAAAGCGTACAGAGTCTCGATTCGGGCGTGACGGGGCCGCCGGGCAATTATGATAATTACCGGAATTCGTGGGGCGCAATTAGGCCAACGAAGCGACAGAAACGTACTCGTGCATGCTTCGCGACACGGTGCGGCGTGGCGTGTCAATTTTCTTCCACTTCTATCATTCCTTTTTTTGCTTCAGCTGTAAAAATTAACGTGATCACCTTAATTACGGGGAATGACGATGCTGCCACGTGGAAGATTGCGTGCTCCGTTATATTTCCAATCGCACGTAAAATCGAAAAATCATTTCTTAAGCAGCCATTATAAAACACCATTTATTTGTCCCGGAACGATTAGCATTTTATATCCTCTGAGATATTGCCGCTGACGCAAACGTATGTTATGCAAGATACGTCTCAAATTTAATGATATTTTACAACCTCACTGATTTCTTAACAATTCTTGATTCTATCTTTAATTATATCACTCGAACGATAACGTATAGCCGCTCGGGCTTAGAATTACGCGCCAAAAATGAGACGTAGTATAATATCTCAATATAATTATCTCTTGAAGTTTATTGCTAGGTAAAATAAAAGGCCAACCAAAAAAAAAAAATTGTGCCGATCTGAAAATCATCGAGAACATGGAGAGTTCATGGAAGCGTACATTCACGTGGTGGATATATATTTTGTAAACAGGAACGTCGACGTGTTCCCGCACGGCGCCGGAAGTGTCTCATAATAAAAAGAGCGACTTCCGTCGGTGAAACAATACCGTGAGTCGGATTACCGCACACTGTCCATCTCGCTTCAGCTTCTTCATTCTCGATGTCTCGCACTTCCTCCTCGCTTCTGTCTCGTTGTGTTTTCGCCCACACGCAGGCGCTCGTTGCTTTATCCTCTCTCTCTCTCTCTCTCTCTCTCTCTCTCTCTCTCTCTCTCTCTCTCTCCTCCTCTCTCCCCACCGGTTAATTTATGTCAGAAATAATTTAATGCCGACGGAGCTATGCCCGCCCTTGTCGCCACGTCACCCCTGGCGATTTCTACGTACCAGATTAATCGTCATGATGATCGTTATCGGAACGACTCTTGAGCGGCTCGACACGTCTGCATTCCGGATATCGCGAATTACCATTCTCGATCTGCTGACTACGTATTATAAATAATGTCGCGCACATCCTAATCGGTGTAACGCTATAATTCTGATCCTCCTATATAGGTACTTTTGTCTTCTTTTAAATGTATACATGTAGGTATCTATTATATATAAAACAATATGTGTGTGAGTGCATTGTTAGAAATGTATGCATTGACAGAAAAGTATTTAGTATTAATAGCTATAATTATAAACATAAAATAATTATAACTTACAGTAATACGTACTTCAACTTCATTCCAAAATTGTATTTCAAGACTGGAAACCGGAAATTATAAAAATTTATATAATCATTATTAAGCATGCTGAGAAAAAAATATTTGGTATTTGTAATACTATAGTTACATGTTTCTTCATAATTATAATTATTATTACTATAATGTTAGTAATAATTAATTTTATAAAAAAATATATATATGTTACCGAAAATTGAATTGACATACATCTGAAATCTGTTTATAGACGCGTCGGTAATCATAAGATTATAAAAATAAATCGAAAACAACTTCCAAATATTTAGATACATATAAAAAGTAATCGTTGGAGGGAGCTAATAACTTAACTAACGCTCTTCCTCGAGGTATCTTCGAAAGGTGACGACTACGACCTTAAGCGATCTGAGACCGTTACACAGGACTTTATACCATGATTGTTTGTTTCTCGGCTAATAACACGTCGATTTTCGCGCTTTAACTGAATTCGCGGCGGATACGCTTTGGGCGCTCGCGCGCGACCATATCCGCGCGATTAAATATATGCACACTAGCTCACTCGCGCGAGCTTGAGCTTACGTTGAAGCTTACCGCAGCAATTGCTTAATACATTGACATCGGTGGCGCAATGTAAAACGTTGCTTGGAATCGACTGAAGATGATAGAGAATTACGCACGTGGCGAGAGAACGAGATGGAAGAAGGAGAGAGAAGGAGAGCGAAAGGGGGAGATCTGTGAGGACGTTCCGCTTTATCAGTGCAAATGGGATGCCAGCGTGTTTCCATTAATTCAAATCGCCGAGTAAAATCGTGCCGTGGAATGTCCATTAAAGTCAAGCGGAGAAGTCGTTAGCCTGTCCAGGATGACATCGGGAGTACCTCGCGTTTTGTCAGGAACTACAATCTTACCGATTTGAGTCGCGAAAAACGCTCGGCGAGGCGCCGTTTCACGGTCTGGAAACGCTTTTCGACAGCGCTAAAGGCCCCCTGCGCGCGAATTAAGTCGACATAACGCGTGGAGCACGCAAAGAAAAATTTTTTTACGTCACTTTGCACGAAGACGGACTTTGTGCAGTCCGCCTGTATTTTTATCTCGGTAAAATTGGAATTCGTTTCATTAGGGAATACCCCGCAGCATCCTTCTTAAAACATTTTCGAAAGAAAGGATTTTAAAAACAAAAATTTTCAATAACTTGATGATATGCGTATAATGAACTTTGAAACTTGTGTCGATTTCTTATAGAATTACATTTGCATACAAAATAAAAAATTAAATTTTATAAAATGTCGATAATATATTATTTTCTATTTACATGATGACACATAAAATGTCTCGATTAATTAACTCCAACTTATGTTAAAATCGTGAATAAAATCGTCATAATAGATGAATAATTTAAAAAAAATTAAACATGCAAATTTGTGAGAAGCGCGACTCTTTGTTTTTTAACGTCAACTCGTTCGAGCGTTGGGATTAAATCGTTTGATGTGTGCAGAATGTGCTGAGGCAGTCATGTGAATAGAACGGTGCATTGAACGGATGTTCCGGTTTATCAGTGCATACGGCGTGCCGTCGTGTTTCCATTTATTCTGTCGCCGGTGAACTCGTGCCATTGGAATGCTCATCGAAGCCGAGAAGTGAAGTCATTAGGCAATTTGAGGTAAAGTTAACTCTTTACAAGATTGCGACGATGTCACTGCCATCGCATGGAGAGAGTAAATTTTTAAACTTGATTCGAGAAACGGCATTTATACCGAACAAACCGCCGCGCCGACGAGGCAATCACGGCTGCTGTAATCATTCACAGGCGGCGAATTCTCATTCAATTCAATGAATTAACCGCCATCGCAATAACGACAGCTGAGCGGCTTTGATTTCAAAGCCGAATAGAATGTAAAAAATGTTGTTTTTCGAGATCTCGCTGGGATTGTATTCTGTGTAATGTATTTGCAATGATACAAAAACTGGAGAAAAATTATTTTTTTTCTTTCCTTTTTACGAGTGCATTCAACAATTTTAGTAAATTTATAAGTAATTATTAAATAAGAACGTTGCAATTGTGTATTTCTTAATTTTTAATTTTTGCGGAACAAATTAAGAAACATAAATTTTTCTACATTCGTAATTATCATAATTAGTTATAAAGGTGAAAACAATGTGATAAATAATTATAATTAGAGGATTCCAAATTTGATCCCAATCGTTTCTACATGAATCTCGTTTTATAATACGAAGTCTATAACGATTATAAACTCAATTTAAAGTCGCAAGAGCGATTGCGACAACCACTCAGAAGCGTCAATATATATTGATGTTGTATTAATTAGTCTGTAATTGTCGTTTCAATTAATTATATAAATTCACAAACAGAAAAAGACACAGCTATTTAAAAATGCATGTAATAAAAATAAACATATGAATTCCAATAAATAATATGGTAATACATATTTTAAAAGAAATTTGTGGCATACAATTTGTAGATAATATTACCAAAATCCGCTTCTTTTAAATTCTTACAGTCAGCAAAGACTATTATATCAATATAATACCCGCATCAAACTAGAGATTGAGATTGAATTCAATCAATCAGAAGAATAAAAACTGATATTAAGTTTAGTAAATTTCGCTTTGATTGGTTGAATTAATTTCTCAATCTAAATCTCTAGTTCTATACGGACATTAAAGTCCTTGTAACATATAAATATAATTTTTCCAAATTTCGACATGAAATCTTCAATTCTAATGCAACTGCATCTACATATGTTTTTCCTGACCGTGTTTGTTATTTTTGCATCATGTATCTTTCCATTTCTCTGTAGTATATTTACGGGATAAATAAATAGATAGTAAATATAAATTTTTTTCCGTAAAAAATCAAATAAATTGATTGTTTAAAAATAAACCTACAAAATATAATATTCAAAGATTAAAACATTATTCTTATAACTATTATTGTTTGGAGAAATATTATTATATTTATATACAAGAAACAATTTAAAGATGAGAAGTTTTTGACGTTTTTGCTTTCTGATCTTGAAAATTTAACTTTTTAGAATTGTTTGTACGTGAAAAATAATTAAAACAAATAATATGATAAGAATTTAGAAAATAAATTTAAAAAAATGTTTACTACGTTTTTTTATCTAAGAGTTTTTATTAAGATAGTTAAGAAATGTCGAGTGTCACGAGGAAAAGTTGTGGATACTTAAACATTCCTGGCGTTCGCGGCAAAAGAATTGCGTTACAAATGTTAACGCGACATTAACGCGCCATGTCTCTAACTCTTTACACTTTTCTACACGCGTGAACATGAAATTGGTTAATCCAAACGCGCCGGAATCGTCGGAAGGCGGCACGGTGCGGGAAGAACGAAGCGCGGATCGGCAAACGTTCCGGTTTGTCAGCGCGCGTACCGAGCATGCCGCGGCTTGTTTCCATTAATTTGCGCTGCAAAGCAAACTCGTGCCATTGGAATGCCTGACGGAAAGAGTCGTCGAGTTATAAAAGCCGAGACGGAGCAACCTAATTTGCTACATTGTCACGAACATACGCGAGCGGCCCACTCGCGAAATATCGGCTGTCGAAATAAGTCTCTAACTTGGATCTGATAAGCTAAATCCAATTAACCCTCATCACTTTAGGACGAGACTTGATTTTTACTTAAAATCACAGAGAAATTCTCAAATAAACCGCGAGCAAACGCGATGGTTTCTAAAGTAAACAATCGTTCGCGTGGCTCTACAATTTATGATTATTATTTGTAGAATTAAATTCTCAAACGTACTTCCTCGTGCATTTGCAATCTTATCTTGGCACCTTAATATACAAATTGTTCTTTATCAACTAATTGGTATGTCGGGGGCCTCTCAATTACCGTAAGGTTCAGATGTATTTGCGTTTGAACATGTACGCGATTTGTTTCCTGTTACTTTGAAGTCAGAGAATCGGTTATTCTAATATGAAATTATTGGTATAACGGGTTAATGTGCGTATGCATTACACGGGAAGGCATTAGTAAATTAATGAATGTACAAAGCTCTCGCGTCGAGTATTCATAAATGCTGAAAGGCCACTCGATTCAGGAAGGAATATTTAGCTACAAAAAAAGGACAGTTACGATCGATTATATCGTGCTCCCTCGCGTTTCGTCTTGTCTCGGCGTAATAACCGCGCAGAATCGAACTCGATGCACAGCGATCGGCGTTCATGCGTGAATGCGGAATCGCTTAATTTCAAATGCACTGAAACACATCGCGATGGATGGCGGGCCGCGCAAGGAGGGACTCGTTCGTCGGTTCCATCAGCGCGTAATAATCGCTCGTGACAGAGCGTTCTATTAATCCATCTGAACATTTTATACCGGTCGGAATGAATTCATTTCCGAATATATTACAGTCGGCAGTTTTTCCGGGCAAACTGCGCATATCGACCTGCATAAATAACACGTGGAAACACATGTTCCCTTTCAACATGAAGCTCATATAACAGTTAATTCGACCGGAAATTCACTGTCGATGAAATACAGCGAGATTAACTGGTACACGCGATGTTATTACGCTAATGAAAATATCTATAAAAGCTCAAGCATTCAATATTTATATTGATGCATTTAAAATAAACGAATGATTAAGAAAGATGTCTTTTTTTTCGAATCGGTGTCATTTAAAATCGTCAGACTTAGTTCTTTTCGGTTGCCTATTTCTTTATTTTTACACTGACAGAAAAGTTTTAGTATTTGTGACGATAAAAAGTATTTGTGCCGTAGTAAAATATTATAGTTTAAAACTTCATCTTTATAATTATTATTACCATAATGTTATAGTAATAAGTTATACTTATAGTTCTATATACAAAAAATGTGTCTTATAAAATTGTATATAATTTTATGTTTTATACATTTTCGAGGACAACATAAATTCTTTTTGATATATACAACTATATAATATAATCATATTATTATACTACATTAGCTTATTAACATTAGCAGTAATAACTATAAAAAATAAAACACCTAGATAATCATATTTATTTCACGTTGCAATTATTATATAGTTCTATATATCAAAGAATTTATAGTTGTTTTCGAAAACGTATAAAATATAAAATTATATACAATTTTATAAAACACATACATTTTTTGTATATGGAACTATAAGTATAACTTATTACTATAACATTATGGTAATAATAATTATAAAGATGAAGTTTTGAACTATAATATTCTACTACGCCATAAATAACCATAAATATCAAACAGTTTTCTTCCAGTGTTAAGTAATTCTACGTGCGCAAATGTTCTATTTTTGCATTTATATGTATATTAAAATGATCCATTATAGTAATTACATTACTTAAATTCTGATCCTGGAGCGGCAATTTAATCATGTTTTACATATGATTACTCCTGACTGTATAATTTATAGATCTCTGACTTCTGCGATTCGCGTACCTCCTATGTTTTGGCGTGAGGAAGAGATTCATTTTTTCAAAAGGGGGAAAATTTTGTCGCGCGGGTCACTTATTATGAACACGACGACAGTGGGATAAAGAGGTGGGAGAGGAGGATGCACGTTCCGTTTTATCAGCGCATACGCGCGCGCGGCATGCCGCGGCGTGTTTCCATTAATTCGCGTCGCGAGGCGAACTCGTGCCGGTGGAATGCCCGTTGAAGTCGAGGAGAGAAGTCGTTAGGCTGCGTGCCGTTTGTTCGACCGGCAACCGGTTTTCCCATCGGTGATTCGTCGTTAATTCGCCGGCGCGGAGTAAGTAATCGTGCACGTCCCAACGACCACCTCGGGTGTGTTACACGTCCGAGTTTACATCCTGCCAACTACAGGATCGTCCCCCTTCTATGTCGGCTTTTCGCGATCAAGAGGAAATTTCGGCGCAAAAGTTGCTCCGCGAGAAGTAAGGAACTGCTGTCGATGCAGCGCAGAAATGTGTATCTTCCGGAAAAACGAACGTATTTAAAATTATAAATAAGTATTAAATTATATTCCACTAAAAAACACGATGGCTTCTCTCACAGTTACTGCACAATAAAGAAGTGCAAAAAATCTGAATAGTTTATTAATTACTTACTAGTTAATTACTTACTAAGTAGTAAGAGAACAATAGATAAAAAACTAATATAAATTATATGTACGAATAATAATTGCTTCTTCCACAATTAGAGGAAACAGTGATAGAAATAATACAGGAATATAACCTATCAGAAACTGCGAAACTGCGTAAATTAGAATATACGTTTTCATTAGGCTTTGAATTGAAGGTACTTTCATGCAGTCTTTCCGATTTATGTCATTCACATAATCTGAATTATTCTACGCAATAAGATTAATATTAAATTAACGTAAATATATATTAACGTAATTATACTATGAAATTCTCTTCATTAGACTCACATATATTTTATTTCTGTATTCATTCATCACTTCTAGTCTTTGATATTTGCTGCTTCTAATCTCATTTTTTGAAATCTTTATGATAGTACATGCTTGTGTAAACTGTCTAAATTCTTTCTTCGTTTTATATTTTTGTACGTTCACATTTAATTATATACTTTTATATATAACATATAAAAATAAATATCTTCGGTACGAGACATATACATATTACAATATGTTACATGAGCACTGCATAACTATTAACTGATGAAAAATGGACAATTATTTTTTTAGTATTGAAACAAAATCTCTTGTAAAAAATTGATCCATATATTGTCTAGTAAAACTGCTTTAACTAATTTTTCTACGCAGTATTTTTGTATTATGAAGAGAAATCAGTGCTAGATAACTGACTGAGTGCTCAGTCAAATTGCACAAATTTTTACAGGGAATTAAATTACATCAATTCTATATATAAAACTTGTATAAATATCACTTTTATAGCTACTTCTATATTTACAACAATTTTTTCTTCAAATGTGAAGCAAGATTATTCATTCGTATGTTCAATTGCAGGCATTTTAAAAATAAAAATATTTTCTTTGCATTTTTCTATTATTAAAATTTGCGATTAATCTAATAATAATTAATGCATCAAGTATTATAAGTATAAAGCAGTTTTATACAAAATCTTGCGTAATATAAATTAAATTTGTATCAATGCCAGATCAATGTCTATATTTTACAAGTATGATAGACTCACCGAATAAATTCGCCAGCATAGAACTGGAAGCTCGTTCTGAAACAAATAAAAAATATTTATGAAACTAAAAATTACCGTCGTGAATATATATCTCTCATCACATTAAAACGCTTTTCTTTATTTTTTTTTCACGTAGAGCATAAAATAGGAACAATTGCTATGTTTAATCTCTCTTAAGGCTTAAACAATGGCGTAATAGTCGTGACAAATTCAATGTTACATTTTACAAAACTTAGATCCAACGGAGATAGAGCACCGGGAAACAATCCAACAAGTAAAAACAATTCAACACGATACGATTTCGCGAAACATGCCGCCTGCACGCGATATCAAAGATAGATTAGATAGAATATAATCCGCTTCTAATGATAAAAAAAAGAAAAGAATCTAAAGAATCTAAAATATAAAAAATGTTTTACTTGATTATAATAAAACTAGCTGCTTTAACTTCGTGCTTAGTATAATAATTGGTACGATACTTTTACATTAAATAAAAATCAATAAAAAATTCTGCTCACAAATTAATTAAAGTATATTATTGTGACTAATGTATAAAGTACAGTGATATATAGTTTAACTCTTCAAGATCTATCATATCATGTATCAATGATTTAAAAAAATTATTTTCTTAACGAATATTAAGCTTCAATTAGGATTTGTTTTAAAAGAAATTTTTAAGTATTATACATTATAATGAATGTAATTTTTAAGTCGGTTCAATAATAAAAAAAATAACTATTAAGACATTCTGTTGGTTGATAGTTACAGATGCAGAGAAATTAAACATTTAATTAAAAAAAACTTTAATTTTAAATTTTTCTACATATCTTTTACCAGTTTTTGTACGTCTTCTTGACAATGAATAACTAATTTTATTGATAAAATTAATTATAATATTATATTTATTTATTAATATAGTAAAAACAATTACAATTTTTTTATTTTTATAAAAATTTCAAGTCTGATCGTATTTACCTTTTAAATAGTTTTTTTTCTAAAACTACACATAATAAACAATTTTATTACAATTTAATAATATTTTATTTCTTGGATCCGCCAAATTTTGTTTCGTGTTTTATGCTTAACGCATAAAATCCATCCCCTAAAAATCTTTAAAATTAATTAAATATAAATATATATCACATACATCATATACATATATATCCATTTCTCAAAAAAAGTCAGACTTAAAAGTTTAAAACCTTTTATGTTAATTTTTCTACTATCTAATCTTTCTCAGTCAACTTGCACATAAGAGCGCAAGTTATCGTGGTGCACAGAGACTCAACGACTACCCCCCGGGAATTTTACGATAGCTCGGGGACTTGAACGCATGTCACACTTGCACTTCACACTTTGTGTTCCGCGTGAGAATATCTGAGCAACTTAGGCCACACTTACGTAGAGGCGCACGAATATGTCCCGTACGCGGGCGCGAGTAAATCGCTCGACGAGGCGAGAAAGACACTCGTATTACGTGCACGCACGCACGCACATACACGCGGGCATGCACGCGCGCGCGACGCGACGCGACGTGCCCCAGCTGTGTTATTATATTTTACTTTGGCCGACGCGGAAACCCTGAGATAATTTGCGCGAACGAGCTGCAATTATTTAAGGGTGTGCATACGTAACGAGGGTGGCCCCTCTCTCTCTCTCTCTCTCTCTCTCTCTCTCTCTCTCTCTCTCTCTCTCTCTCGCACTCTTTCTTTCTCTCTTCCTTTCTTTCTTTCCTTCGGAGAGGGGCTCCACATTCTGCCTGAGTGCCGGACGCGCGGCCTCTATCGATTCATGTCGCTATCGCCGCGTTCGCGTCGACGTTGGCGGAGCCGCGAACTCGTAACTTCTTCTGAGAATTACTACCTTTCTTTAAGTAATAGATATGCACGTCGACGCGGTACGACGCTTGGCCCCGTGTTTGCTCTTCGCCCCGAGGAAACGCTCGCCATTTTGCGAATCGCCAGGCCAGAAATTCAAACGCAACCCTACGATGCAATTCCGGGACGAGATTAAAGCGCTAGATTCGAGATCGCGTGTAGGAACATTTGTGCAAAAGCGTTGCGAGGCCTCGCCGAAAGGAGACGGATCGACAAAGAAGCTTAATTATTTATATAGAATCGCGATCTTTTTAACTTTAGCAAAAGTGCGAATTCTTCACGAAGCTCTATCGATCAAGTAATATTGTCGAGAAAGGGGGATGATAATGATTGGGTTGATTCGAGGGGTTAATTATGATTCCCCCATATCACTGCTATATCCCTGTTATCATGAAGGGTCTCTTGCATTAAATTTTACTACAAGAAAAAGAAAAGCTATTAAGCTATTAAGATAAAAACTGTGTTCTTCCTTACCAGGAAACGAGTAATTTTTTCTTTCTCTTTTATTTCAAGCGTTCTATTTTTATTTTCGCAAAGAATGCAGAGAAATTTACATATTTAAATAGGTGTGGACATATTAGAAACATGCAATGCTGAAATGGAGGAATCTATCTGAAAACTTTGAAATTATCCTGCTCGCACACAGTCTAACAAAAGAAATTAAGGTATGAATATTTATAAGCGAGGATTGAAAAACTATTGTAGAAAATGAGAAAGAGATAATATATTTTAGATAAAGGCATAATTTCCACCTATAATAATATTCAATTTCATTTTCTAGTTATTAAAAATGTTGGTGCAATTTTTCATGTAGCTATCAAAGAGTCGCAAAGAATATACCTTCAAATGTATCTAATGTTATTAATATAATATTAAATAAATATGTATATTGTATATGACAATAAATGTAGTATCATTACCGAAGACATGCAATCTCGCGCGATATTTTTAAATCACACCATATTTCCCTTTTAGTCCAACAAAAATATCAACTCTCTCGTTTTATGTATTTCAGGCTCGACCGATATAAAGTACTCGGAACCGGCCGAACGCACGTAACTATTCCGGAGCTAATGCTCGCATGCGGCTCCTAATCGTCGCACGTACGTTGGGGGGTCGGGTATCCGGCGCCATCGGTGTGTTTACCCCCGCAAGTACACACAGATCCACATAAACGCGAAACCTGTTATGTGTGTCGACGGGAATGCAGCGAAGCACTAACGCCGGGGTATCGAGGGTGGTTGGAGTGGCTCGGGGGGTGATTATGAGCGAGTAAGTGCCGCCGTCCAGTTTTTACCCCCCCTTGTGCCACACCACCCCCGCACAGCCTTACCCTGGCTGACCGTTCCTCCTCCACTATCCCCGCGGCGACCAGTCCCCCCCTCGTTCCCTACACCCCCGAGTCCTCTAGCTCCGCGCTTGGGTTCTCTTACTACCGACTCGACTAAACCCCCAACGGATCAATACGCTAAAACATTGCCACGTCGAGACGCCGCCGCGTGTAAAACCCGAAAGAAATACTATTGCGGGGGCGGTGTTTTCCCTTAGCCAGCGGCCACCGCGTCTCCTCCGCTCGCGCGGCTAACGAACTTCCGGTTTTCGACCCTTTCACCCGACTCTCTTCCTCTGACCCCTTCATCGTTTTACTTTTTTTCCTTCTTTTCACGCTCGAAACGACTTTATTTTATCTCGGTTTATACCTTTGTTTGATCGGAATCCGAAATTTACGCAATGTGGATCTCTCATTAGATGAGATATAAGAGAATCTTGCGTGAGATTCTTGCGTTGCTTCTTCATGGAATTAGGCCGATGGGAGTTGATTATTTATCTTTAGGTTAAAGGGCTTAGAAGATTCCCAGGATATTGAATGAAAGATCATCACAATGGGGAATTGAATCGCGAATTGAAATAATAATCATTTATTAAGATTTAATTACTACTTTATTTTTCATTATACTTTTTAATATGCAAAGTTGTTTTACATAAAAATAAAAGTAGCAATAATGTATGACGATAGAATTAAATAATCGAAAAAAAAATTGTAGTGTAGTAATGAAGAGAACAATATACAAAGAAAAATATGATATAATATTTATGTAACAACAATATTAAAATGTTCTTATAAATCTCACCTTAATAACGTAATAAACACATTTTTTTATTTTTATACAGTATCTAATATATTGTAGTATGAGGAAAATATTATTGTATAACCTAAACAAAAAGATGCAAAACATTATTACAAACGTTGAAAATATGTAATTTTAAAATTTAATTTATTACGACATTTCTCTTGCAATTTGTGATTAATTTATTAAAACTTGTACACATATATGATATATATTTTACAATATATTTTAATAAAGTTTGATCCTCAGCATTAAGTCATGTATTAAAATGCGAAAATCTTGCCGAGAGAGAATTTGCGAAGATTGAATTTTTACTGAAACGACGATATGCATCTTCAAAATGAAGGAAGCGCGCCAAGGATCGACTGAAAGCTCAGCGCATTCCGCCCTACATGTAGCACGATATTTCACCTACGACGCGCAGTCATAGTACGCTCTCCAGAATAGGAAGAGCTAGGCTGTCGATGGTGAATCTTCGAAGGGCATGAAAGACGGATGAACGGACGTCCGTGGCCTACCGCAACCTACGTAAGGCAACGACGGATTCGCTATCGCCCTTCGGTTCCCCTCTTCCTCTAACTTGACGTACATATGTACGTTCCTACTCTCACGTATGCTCGACATAACGTCGAGTTTCCGTAGATGGTCGATATATCGATTGTTACTGAACGACCGGCTGGTCAACAGTCACGAAGGTACAAGAGAAAGGAAGAGAGAAAGAGAAAAGCAAGAGAGAGAAAGGAGGGGGAGTAAAAGCGCTCTCGGCTGTTGTTCGTGTATGTCTGTTCTGTGGTCACTTGTTGCCTGCCACCCCCGGGGGTTGGCCTTGTCCCTCTGTGTTTGGGGAACGCTTGTCGTTCGACCGTCGACAAACCGCCCGGCGACCAAAGCGTGCTCCTTGGAGATCTTTTCTCCGGTGGATTAGGTCGGCGACTTTGCCGATGGGCGAATTTCCCCTTTTGTTTCTCCGTCTTCTTGTTCACACGTTTCTCATCGACATCACGCAAGTGGAGGTTTCCGACGAGTGTGGAAGCTGGAATTATTCGAACTTGGAAACCTGTCGCAATTTTTGGATTCTAAGATCAATAAGACAGTAACTGAATTCCGGAGAGATTTGATCTTAGACTCTACTAGTTCATAGGCTACTGAGAACGTAATCTTTAAAATCGACCTCTTGCATTTTTTTGTATAACTAATGGTTCGACAATGTAACAATTAAATATTCACATAAACGACATTTTTTATGAATATATATATTTGTATAACTTACAAGCGTGAATAACTTCATAAAAAAGATCTCAAATTTTTTTCACACATGTCTCATGTTTTAATTATAGTAATATGTTAGCAATTAAAAAAGAATAAAATGATGTTTCAAAGTTATTCAGTTTGACGTGGAATGTTTCATAAATTGTAAATATATATTAATAAAGTCATTTTAAGGATAAAATATGTAAAGTATTAATTTACTTTCAATGATACAAATTAATACAAATTCAGTGTTAATTTTTGCTCTTGTGTTTTTTTGATGGTTCTGCCAGTTTGATATTAAGCTAGCACTGCCACGATTTTTTTCGAAATACACAGTACAAAATTAATTAATGGTATAAAATGTTTTAGTATAAAATGAGTATTAAAAATTCTCAGAGGTTCGATTTGATTCTGTTAACTTTATAGAGTTGAAAATTCCATCAACGTCTCTAGGATGCAGTAATATTTTATGGTAATTTCTCAAAGTCAAAATTATTTGTCGAGATTAACGCATCGATATCTTACTTTGTTTAGTCATAGTCGAGAACTTGGGCAGTAATTCTAATTCATGTGCTATATCTGAGCTATCATTTAAGTTTTCAATTACTTTCCGCAACATCCTCTTCATCTACTTTTTTCAGAGTATGAAGAACGAGTTTCATATACAAACACGCGCCGCTACACGCGAGGTACGGCACCTCTCTTTCGTCCTTCTTATCTATTTCGCCGTTCACGTTACTTATTTAAACAGCCGCCTCGCGAGTAGTCGACTAACGATTGAAATTTCCCCAGCATGCGAAACGAATGGAACCTATTGCCCTTTTGAAAGACATAAGCATTCCGGAGGTTATCGTTATCGAAGGAATAACAATCGATAATGGTATTCTATGCTTATTCGTTGCAGCTCCACTCAACGCGAGGATTTTCTGGACGCAGAAACTGATGGTCGTGGCAAACACAGATGTACTTATGACGCAGTTAACACCAAATATTCTTTTTTATCTTCCATTTAGGTAGAATCGTAACTCGCTGCACCGGCATGATAATCGAGTAAACGATAGACCTAAGAAACCGACTCTAAGCCTTGGCGATGTCGGATCCCCGGAAACAGCAATACGTATGTTTGTCAAGTCGGCTCTTTGTTAGCGTCGTCGTGATCTTCGGAATGTCTTTCACACGGTAATTTGATTGTTTAATGTCATACTAACATGACAATTCTAAAAAAAGTTGAGGTTATGTTTTCGTTCTATGGAAGTGTTCATCGTTATTTCTCATAATCAAATTTTAATATTTGCGAAATTAAAATATATCGTTCTCTTATTTGAAATGTGACTAAAAAGAATGATTTTCTAGTTATTATTATGAATAAGTTAAGAAAACATTATTATATCAAAAATAAATTCAATTCAAATTTATAAAAAATTCAACAATATTGTTAAAATCATCATAATTAAAAAAAAAGTAGTTAAAAAAAAATCATCATGATTTCAATAGGATAAATTTTTAAGAATTGTAAAACGATAAAATAATAAAGATTGTGGAACGTGAAAATAATAAAAATGACATTTGATCATGTTAATAATATATTCTTTTTGCCAACATTATTTAATTAGTTAATAATTTTCTGTCAAGTTCAAAAGTTTTTCCCTTATTTTTAGAAAATTTAATTTTTTAAATAAGGGAACAATATTTAATGATAATGACATTTTGTAAAATTGGAAAATTATAATAGACTGAATAAGTAGCACTATAAGGTGACATTTGAAGATAATTATATCGACTTCAAAAAGAAATGATTCTTCTTCAAATTTGTCAATTTGAATATCAAAGAGATGTGGGATAAAATATTTATTTTTACTTATTTTTTCTTTGGCTACAGCTCAACAATGTAGCTAACAACGGTAATAATACACTTCTCTCGGAACAGATAAAATATTACAACTGACACGAAATACAGATATTACCTTACATTCTCCAAACTCAGCTGTAGTAATAATTTCCAATAATTAGTAGAACGATTCTAGAAGTCAATAATAACGCGGAGAAGATACATATCGTAAGCACGACAGAAACGCGACAAAGAAATGTCTTCTTGATGTCAATGCGATCAATTATTAGGAGCTATTATCTGTAACTCTCGCGGCAGGAGATACAACCTATTATTACGAATTGTATTTCACCGTGTTCGACGCTGCTCGTGGTAATTGTTTACGCTGAACTCTTGTGCAGTGGTCATCTTTATAACTGTAATTAACGTTCTGTAGGCATTAACGTTCCACATGTTTCTCCTATTACATGCGACTACTACTACCTCGCGGCTTGCCAACGATTATCTCTTTCTTCCATATTTTTTTTTTACTTTACGCTTGACCTGTTAACGATCTTTCACAATTTATCTTCATGAAGATTCTTTAGCAAGAACAAATTCGTGAATACATATTTCGATATTCGTGCGATATTTTAGTCCGACATAATAATGATTGATGTAAAATTACAATATAATTTCTAATTTATATTATAATTTTTGATAAACAGACATTTTATACGAATTGTTAAATTTATAATTTTGCAATATACATGTAAGCAAATTAGCGGTCAGTGATAAGCAATAATGGATATTATAATAAAAATTAATTAATTTGTTCTCTAAGAATTTGGAAGAATAAATCGTATAGAGGATAAATTATTTAATTAATTAATTTTTAACATCCGTCGCTCATCTTTTTGGCCGCTTATCTTTGCGACCAAATAATAAACCTTATACTTTTTTTTATTCTCAATAGTAACAATACGAAGAAACTTTTATGATAGAACAGTTAACGCTGAGGAGGAGATTGTTTGCGACTCTGTTCAACAACAAACAACTAATTCGTCCTGTCATTATACCCATTTGTGCATTTCGAATCGCTACGCTGTTGCTAACATACGTTATTTTCTATTAACAGGCAACAGGTTCGTGGGACACACTCGCGCGTGTCTGCGCGACAAAGGCTCTCCGCGTTTTGCGGTGCAGAAAATCGCTCCCCAGTAGAAGAATCGTTAGTCTCGTTTTCCTCGAGTCCCACACAAGGCGGCTGCGACGGTCGATCGTAGGTAGAAGTCGGCGGCTAATGACTCGAGCTGTGCTCGGCCGCGATATATACGTACGTGGGAAACGTGGCATGGTTCCGTCCGACGAATTATATAATATTCAATTTTAAGCATGCGTGCGACCCGTCTTAATCCAGCCATTACGTCTAATTGGTCGAGATTAGCTAATATCCCCTGTAGTGATTAGGCTGTGTGTCCGCGGCTCGTTTCAGATTGAAACCAATTCCCCAGAGCATACGACGCTGCATAGACCAGGATCGGATGGCGATTCTGCTGATCGACAGATCGATCGGCTGTAACGTCGTAGGGGAAACTCGAGAGGGGTTTCCATCGGTACACTGTTCGTGGATGCAATCGCGACACCGTCTTTCTACAGCCGTTCAGAAATACCAGAAATTTCCTGTCGAAATACGATACGATTGAAACACACAAATTCTGATTTTAAATGAGAGCAATCAGGTAAATTAACAGGTACGGTTTGAATCTTTTGTGTTGCCTACCAAATAGATGAAGCAAATAAAAGAAACTGAAATAAAAAAATGACAAATGGAAAATGAAAATGGAAAGAACGATTTTGCTAAAATACTAAAAAAATTTAGCCAGATACAGATTTAAAATTAAATTACGGAAAAATAATGAGTATTGCAAAAAATTTTATCTTTCCAGCTTGAGCAATTTAATTATTTTGATGTTCTGACAAGATTATTTTCAGATATACATAGCTAAAACTTTTAAATACTTTAGCAAAACCGTTCTTTCAGCGTAGACGTTACCTCATTAACTTGTATCTATACGTGTTATACAATTTATAATTTAATCCTTTTGTCAATTTTTCATCTTTTCAATACTGTTTCGTAAAAAATATAAAAATAAAAATGACTGAAGCCAGTGCTCAATGCAAAACCGTTTTATGTTGTTCAAAAATTTAACTTTTTGAAGCATCATAATGACGCTATTAATATTCATTAAATATTCATTAATATTCATTAAAAAATATAAAAATAGTTACTGTTTAAAATTTGGTATACATTATACCCATTGACATTGACAAAAGGGGTAATATGTACCTATTATATTGTATGGAACAACACATTTAATTAACGTTTTTGCGCTACGTAATACCGTGACGATAAATTGATTAGTGATGTTCGCTTAATGACCTGATTTTCGCATCTGCGAAGCGTTAACATTTGATTTCAATACGTCCGTTCATCTCGCAGGAACGAAGCGATTTTCTAATCTCGCAGGAAGATTCAAAATAATTACGCGAATGTTGCATACAAAACTTTCTCTTTAATGCATTACAACTACGTGCGTTTGTTAAGTACATAGGATAATTGTATAAGAGTCCCATCGAGGCTCGTTTAAACTATTGTACGAATAAGAAAAAAAGAGATATATACTTGATTAATTAAAAATAATCGGACTAAAAAATAAAATAATCGTTCTTTAGATGCGTTTCTAATCGACAAGCTGTGTAAGAAAACTGATCGCTGTTATATTTCGTTCGTGTTTCTGGATCGCAGGCTATTTTTCCAGAAAACGTAAAAGCAGCCGCTCTAACGCGTGCACGCACGTGTAAACTAGCCATTATGGTGGACCATTCACACACGGCATCCAGGTGTGTAAACAAGAAGCATCATTTTCCTTTTGACAGAAATCGGCCAGGTGAAGATTGTCACCCTCATATCTTGGGATTTAACTCTATGGTAAGATTACAGTGAAGAAATCATCGAAGCATAATAGTTTCTTGTTTTTGTTCCGGTGAACTAAAGAAATCTATTTTATAATAATAACGGATAACTTAAAATTATCGCTATTTTTTAATATAAAAAATTTTGTATAATGTAAAACTCTTAAAGAATAATTGCCTAAAAAAAAATTATGATTTTTATTAACGAATTAAAATTATTTTGAGACATAATAGAAATTTTTGTTATATTTCCACATAATTTTAATTCGTCAAATTATCCATTTTGTCGCGACATAATTCGACGTACAAAAATTTGAATTTTTAATAATTTTATCAATAAAATGGCAAATCATTTAAATGAACTACGAAAATATAGTAATATTATTCATCATAGTTGATTAATATTACTATAGTTATCATTACTATTTTTTCTTAATTCATATAATTTAGTATTTTTATTAGAATTTTATAATACATAGCTGAGACGCTTTATTTAACAAATTTGTAGTTACTGATATGACTTTTTTTTGAGTGTACACTTTTGATTAAATATATTAATTATGTTGATAGGGTAATATTTATTTAACTCATTCATAGTAATAACTTGAAATTCATATTTTTTAAATCGTGTCATTTATCAAGTTAAGGAAATGATTTTCTTATATAAATCAATATTTATCGTTATTATTGCTCCTTAAATATCTTTGTCGATCAATGCTCGTAGTATTCGCACGAGTTTGTCCGCAATGGGTCGTTATAAATACTAAATGACATAATTGGTGAACAACGCCGACCGGTAGGCATGCAGTTATAAAATGAGTAAAATGACGGTTGGCAACATAAAAGAAAGAAAGACCCTTGTGAATCTGAATAGATTTGACCAGGTATCTTTGGAAGGAGACCGCGGTGATGGAAGGAGATATAGGACAAAGAAAAGAGGAGGTAAAATGGGGTATGAAAAATAAAAGCCATAGGCAGACGCGTCAAAACGAGTCGAAACTGATTTCTTGTGGAATGGATTTACTGGTGCGACGACGAAAAAGGGAGAGCTAACTATGGCTGACCCCGGTGACACGCTCAGGTTCGGAATGTATCCATACATTAGCTACTATTCGTAGGAGCTACGTTAGCCAGCGAACATAAGGGGGAGGTAGAAATTCGGTCCGGTTTTTCCAAGAATTAATGACAGGCGAGGTATGCCCGCGGGGCATAATGCCCCGCGTATCTGCGGGGGGCACCGCACCGCGCCGGTGGCCGATGGGATTCGAGATTCCGGTAGGCCGATCGGAATTTATCGACTAGGCCTTCATAACTGAATTTTATAACACCGGGCCTGGGTAATATAGATCCACCTTGCCCGTGCTCTGCACCGGACTATTCTTTTGAAATTGATTTTGGTCGGAGACCTATTCTCGAAGAGGTCTTTTCTCTCTTCGCGGAAAGACCCTGAACGCGAGTCGCGTTTGATGACGAATATAAAAACTTAGCTGAAAGGGATTATCGCTGTGTCCGATTGAATCTTTCTCTCAAGTATATGGAACACATGGTGAAAATCATAAATAAACGTAATCTACTGGTGAGCGATAAATATTTCACGGCGCGTTTGCCCGTGCGGACGACTCGCGGACGCAGCATCTAGATTTTACGCCGCTTATAGAAGATCGTGCCTTTATTTCTTGGCAGGTGTTTTCACGCAGGTGCGTTATGTATGCCGCAATTTTTATACACATCGCGGAAGAATTTATTATCTTGTCTCGCGGAAGTATTAACGCCGGCATGTCGGCTACGTGCATTCCCCCGAGAGGAATGCGAGGGAATGTATTAACTATTAACAACACATCATTTTGCCGATCATTAAAAAGTATCACGCTGATTCTCGATCGTGAGATAGTGTCATCGCACTCGTGAGTTTTATCGCGGGAATTAACACTTCCACGACAAATGAAACATTTTATATATATATATATATAAAATATACATCTGCATTTATTATCGGTATTAAGATTGATTGAAAGAAGCCGGATGAAGGAAATGATAAGATAATTAATCATTAAGATGTCCAAGTCAGAGACTACAGCAAGTTATCGTCGTGTTCGTTTAATATGCCTAATATTTTTTTTCTTTTAGTCTATGTACTTTTTGATAAACAGTGAAGTTTTTAAACGCAAGGAATTAATTTGAACACAAAGAAATGGACACAATAAAGTTTTAAAAAAGAATTGTTGATAAGATTATACTAAAATAAAAATATCGAGGGAAAGGGACCGGAATTTTTAGATGTGATAAAAATATGTAATTATTATTATGTATATAAGTGATATCTCTCTTATCCTATCAATAATTCATTTGTTACATATCGGTTACTAACTAACTAACTACATGTAATGAAGTTTGTGTTTATCGATTATTATTATATAATTACTATATAATAAACGAGAATAACTATATACAGATAATACTGGATAATAAAATCTATTTATTAATTAGACAAGAATTATTAGAATTATAAATTTTCTGTTAATTTCGATATATAGAAAAAAAAATCGTGTACGAATAGTTATAAACAGTAATCATTTAACGTACGTTCTTTTGTTTTCCTTTATTTCCATTCATTTTAAGCAATTAAGTATAACAATTTTTTATAACCAATAAAGCGATATTATTTGTCTATATGATTTATAATACGTTATTCGTAACAAGCTTTGCGCGTTAAATTATATTTTCCTGTTGCATCAAACTAATTTTCTTGCATTAAAAGTTGATGTTGATACGGATATAATTACAAGCAACGCATTATCTCAACGTTGTATCTTCGTCATACGAGAGATTACTATATCCTTTGGCTATTCCATGTCTCGATAGACGCATATTGTGAGTATATACGTGGTTGTGCGTGGCAAACGCAGGATATAGCGAGTAAATAAGGGTACCTGGACTTATTTGCTTGGGAACGTAGCCTAAAGGAAAGACGGATAACACGTATGCAGGTTACTCTCTTCGCCACCGAAGTTCTCGGTCTCTTCGAAGAGAGATAGCCGGCTGGCCAATTAGAGTCTAGCTAGGCTCGGGTATTTTTACATTCCGAAATATCATTAAAGCGGCAGCGTTCGTATATGAAAAGTATGCTGCACACGAGGCTCTTATAATTTGATTCTAACTGTTTGCCAGGTGGCATTGGAAAGTTGGATTTAAAATCGATTGCGTTCTACGCGTTCGGTATTATTATTTACCGTGATTATAAAAAAAAAGTCCTGGTGCAGGACTTTTTTTTTATAATATATATAATATAAATACTACAAAAAACGTTGACTTTTGATCCCATCAAATTGTTAGATTTTCGAAATTGGTGATAAAACCTGTTCTCTCATCCACTGTCCAATTGTATCCATAATCCGCAGCGTGTGAAACATCGACTATTACAATATTTATTATTCCATACGAGTCATTACGTGCTATTGTTAAAATCTCACGAATACGCGAGGAATGTCCGCCATAATGCTCGGCTCGTTAAAACGTCATGTGCGGGCAGACCATGCGTTGTGTCGCAGGACGCGTCGCAGCGAAATAATATAAAGAAGGCGAGTACGAAATAATAAATATCGCCGCGTCCAGAGAACGTACAAAGAGGATGTGCCATAGGGGGGCTGGAGGGGACAGGGTGAGGGAACAAGCAGTGAAAAGAGAAGATCAAGAGGGAACGATAGACGCGAAGTGAGACGGACTTTATGTACACGAGACGGTGCACCGGATATACGGATATACGGCCCATATTACAGACTGCTAGTGCACACTTGCCGGGTTTTATAAGACGCTTAAAATTTTATTCGTTATAAAATTGCCATCGCGCGTACCCCATCTCCCTCCCCTCTCCCAACCTGCTGTCGCGTCGGGCCGTTTCTCTCCCTTTCGGATGCGCCCTGCAAAATTTCGCGAAGTCGAGGGTAGAGGAACTTTCGCCGTGCCGCCCTTCAATCTCTGTAACGTTCATAATAGCGTCGCGACGTATACGTCGTCCGCGGCGTAAGCTTCCTTTTTTGCGCGATTTAATCTGACGAAAGGACTCTCTAAATATCGTAGAAGCTTATCCAGGGACGAGAGAAGAAGGTTTATTTGTACTTACATACTGCGATTGTTGCAGTTTTAATCAAAGTCGAATCGTCAATTATATGTTACAATAAAAATTATTTATAATAATAAAACAACATTTGAATTAACATGCACACATAATTCGTAATTGAGAAAAAGATGATAGTTTATATTCAAAAAAAACTTGTTAGCAGGAGGTACGAACTAAGATGGACACACATAGATTCTGTAGATGATACGGATTTCTTTTGGTAAAGAAGGATAGTCTTATATCAAGGGGAGCTGAAAATGGGAAAGTTCGTCGACTAGGTCCTTCTCACTACTATCGCATTGTTATGATATTATATTCGAATGAATGCGTCTGAATTAGATTTAATTTTCTTGAGAAAAGAGATTTCAGCGAACATGATTGGTGTTGAATATGTCGGACGCACGCACGTGCGCGCGCGCGCGTATTCTTCTGAAAAGCTCTTTCTCTTTTCAAATATTCACCACTCTTGTCACAACTAATATAAATGCAGAATGACATTCTTGAAAACTTTCCACACATGTGTTTAGTTTTCTTTTGAAATATAAGGAATGCAGGGTCGAGGAATGCAGAATTCGCGAAGACGAAAGATCCCCCACTAAAAAAAAATTGAATGAATTAACCCAAAATAGTTATACAATAATCAAACTGTTTGATGAAGTATGTGAATTATTTATAATTATAATTAAAATAATTAGACAAATTTGATTGCATATATTCTGGTGACACACATCGGGCTATGTTCAGATTTGTATTCGAATGCCACTCAGATATCATTTATCTTTATTGTTCATCGAATGTTAAACAACGATAAAATGGTTAGCACTCGGGTGAAAGTCTAAAGCGCATTTAGTTATTTAAATGCCAGTGGAAATAATAAAATTCGTAATTGAAATAAAAAATCGGATTATTCAATTATGATAACGATAAATAATGATTATTAAAAGAACAAATTAATTTTTTGTTATATAAATAAAATATGTCATACTTAAGTGAAAAATGCCTCATTCGTATTATATAATAAATTATATATAAATTATATATAATAAATTCCATATAATAAATTCTCTTCGTATAATAAATTTATTTTTATTAAAAATGAAATATATCTTATTGATTTAACCATGATAGTTTTTTTCGTATACATAAAAATTACACATAAATTATATATAAATTATACATAAACATTAATTATTTATCATAATCAATTTATATTATTTCCAATAATTAATTTAAAAATCTTAACACTTGTGCGATAAATTGTGATGTTTTTAAAATACGTTACTGTGTAAGAATAATATAATTACTCAAAGCTCTCGAAAGCCACACTTTGGAGAGACGAGCTTTAGTTTTACGACTGTATTGCAATTCTAGCAAATAATCGTGAAAGCCATTGTTCAAGAAACGGACAGAACTGGTGAGTCGTAAGTTGCACGACCGCTTTAATTTCTGATAATAGAATTAATTATGGAGAAATACTTCCCCTGTAAGACTCGGCCTGATTCTGATCCTTCGCTCGTTCCTACTCTTTTCTGTTACGCTATGCTCAAGTCTCAGGAGAGCGACCGCGTCCCTCGCTGCAACCAGTTTCGAACAGTTCGACGGAAACCAGTCGAGCGAGAGGAAGAGAGCGGAAAGAGAGGAGGAGCGAGGAGAGAGAGCGTACTCTCGCTCGCAGGAGGGACTTACGGACACTTGGCCGCTCAATGGCGCGAATTTAAGAGCGCCAGCCGTTATGCTTCTCATTCGTTAGCATAAATTAATTATTTTTCAGGGACGCGCGCAGCGCAGAGAAAGGGGAATTGTAGCCAGGGGCGGTCTGACCTCGCTAAAGACTCTTGATCCCCCGAACGTTCGTTGCTCGATGGCTTGTTGCTCGCGCGCGGAAATCGAGACGCCGCATTGCAGACCTCACGGTTGATTGTCCTCCACTAGGACAGTTAAGGCCCATTAAATAAAACTGAGGAGCGTATCTGCAGCCGCCACGCCGGATAAATAGATTCTTTTTTGTTACACGTTTTTGATTGCAACGTCTGATTGAAAATCTTTTCGATTATCAATCTGTGTCAATATTAAATATAATTTTAATAATTAAGATTCAAATTCAAACATTATTAAAGTTAAATCTGCTGATGAACTGAAGAGATTTTGTAAGAAGTATGACTGAAATTAAGAGAAGGTCAAAATATTTTTCAATCAAATTTAAAACAAATCAAATTGTGATAAATAGCATTTTAATTACAAATATTATGTTATCATACTGTTGTGCACGAGTTTTGGTATACTGATGATTTTGTATCTTAATTTGAAATCCGTCAATGATTTCATACAATGATGATGACATACAAACTTCGGTAACTCTCGCCAAATTAACGGTTTCAGTGCTTCGTGACACAGCGATCGGTTGTAATGCCACATTAGCGCGACCGCGAGAACGTATATCGCTTTCGAAATCGTGGTAGATGGGTTTTGAGGTCGCGGTCAGTTCGTGCGCGCACAATAAGCGAAGTAGGCTTAGATTGGGCTAATTAATTAATACGCACGTCCTGTCTCGTCTAATTATTCCGTTTGTTAGCTCTATTGCTGTTCGCTACGCCGTTAATACGTATGTATGTCTCTCTCTCTCTCTCTCTCTCTCTCTCATTCTCTGCTTCGCGCTCTGGCGCATACCGCGTGTCGTCTCTCCGTCTTTCTAATTATAATCAGACTAATTGTGACGTCAGGCAGGAAGCTACACCTAGAAAATCCATCTGACGCGCGTATGCGCTCACGAGAAGCCCGAAGCGGTTACATCCTACGATCTTCTATCGCGATACCGATCTGACGGGCGCAGATGCACGCCCGCGGAGAAAAGCCGTTCGAATAATCGAAGTTTCGTTTGTACTTGTTGGGAACTTGCGGTATTCTCCCGGCGCGGATGTGCCGGCCACGCACCTGTGCGTCCGTGGACTTCGTTTTGGAAGGGGCTGATCAAGTAATTCGGCTCTGTGCTTAAACACTTATTTATTATTAATAATGATAGAATTTAACATAATAATCGTGCTATTCAATTAGTAAGAATTTTAAACTCTTATTCGCTCTCCATTTATAAGATATTACCGATTAAAATGATTACAAAAAGATAAACTTAAGATATTAGGATCTCTTTCCAATCGCAATCTGAAATGCAATCTTTTGTCTGAAATATTTTAATTATTTATAGAAACAGATTTTTATGTATGAATAATATTGTCTTTCTTTTAATAATTCTCTCTTTCATTATGAAATAATAAATTTTAACTCAGAAATCTTAGTCATTGTAACTTTTGTGTATTTTATTTCATAAAATAAAAAAAGTAGTACTTTGTTTACAAATATTTATGAAATTTTCACAAAAATAAGGACTTTGATTTTTCAAAATCTGTAAATGATGGAATATTTTTAACGTTATATTTTTTTTCAGTAGCTACAAAAATACGTAAAAATCACCATTCAAGTATTGAAGAGCGGAAACTTATACATCAGTATTATTATCTGTATAATATAAAGGTAATCGGATTGGCAAGCGCGCTAAAAGAGATTTCTGCTGAGATTTCTAATCGTGTAAAAAATTCCGTTGATGAAGCAGAACGTAATACTCAAGATCATCGGCATTTATTTTCGTCCACTACATTCGCGAAACGGTCGCGTAACGAGAGAGCTTATTTATACCTGGCACACAATAATGTATACGACATTATCTCATTCAGCTCTTGCCGATCGAGAAATTATTCGACGTTGTGGATAGAGCGTTCGTATTTTCCGCCACGTAGTTCAGCCGGGCAGATAATTAGCAGTTACCGCGGGCTCGATCGCTCAGGCTCGGATGCGCCTCTTCGCAAATAGCCTCGAATCTCGCGGCTCATTAATTTCGAAGAATCCACGTGCGCGCAGCCGTTCTCTCGCTTCGGTTTGACGGAAGCGTTATGGGTCGCAGTAAAAGAACCATCTCTCTCTCTCTCTCTCTCTCTCTCTCTCTCTCTCTCTCTCTCTCTCTCTCTCTC
>NW_017259222.1:1003592-1031325 GCF_001594045.1 Atta colombica
CTCTCTCTCTCTCTCTCTCTCTCTCTCTCTCTCTCTCTCTCTCTCTCTAGCCTCCGGTAGTAGGCTCAAATTTGAATTGGCGATCGCGTCGATGATCGCTCGGCATCACGATGGGAAAAAAGCAGCGATGCGTATCTAGTCGCTCACCAGCAATAGTTCTATGCGTGTTTACGCATGTAACAACGATTATACAAGGTATCATTTTCAATCATCTGGATTGTATCACTTGATGAAAAAAATCATGCATGGAAAAATTTATGATAGTTGAATTAACAAGAGATATGTTTAAGCTAAATTTAGAAATAAACAGAATTTTTAGTTTTTAAAATCAAATATTTTGATTTTGCAATCAGAACATTTAGATAGTTTCAGCTAGAGTTTAGTGTGCACACAATAATAACATCTATAATCAGTATCTGATTTATTATAATTATGAGAGAAAAAGAGGATGACGAGATTAATGTGGCACGTATAGTTAAAGGAATATTGATAAATGGAATTTTTGGTACTATCACAATTAAATAATTTGATATTTCAATCATGTTTTGTTATTTTATCAGAATTATACGTCTAAATAGTATTTGATTACCATATCCAAAATAAACTAAATTTATCTGATTATACTGAAGGGACGATTTTGTTGAAATATCTAAAAATGTAGGTAGGTACAGATCAGAAAATAATGTTATTGAACCAGCAAAATAATTACGTAGGAATCTCAAGATGAGGAATACTGCAAAAAATTTTGATATTCTAGCTAATCATGATAACGAAAAAAAGTCAAGTGTGCTCGTTCTCGAAACAAATTTCGTATGGTTCTTCGCAAATACCAGATATGATAATATTTAAATATTATTTGACAAATAGACATATTTAGGTTATATACATTGCTAAAAAGTCGAAGATTAAAACCTGATATAACTTCTTATATAGAATTTAAATTTATTGATAACATAAAATATACATAATTAAGTAAAAACACGAAAATACGTAAGCAAAAGAATAATAATGTGATATCGATTCAAATCATCGCGGCAAGATATATTCGACATTAATTCTCATTGGATAATTATAAATGTGTATGCGCAAGGGCACATATGGAATTCTTATACCATGCTACCAGTTTGATCGTTCTATATAATTATTTTGCAACAAAATTATTTTCAGATCTGTTATCTAGCTAAATTTTTTAATATTGCAGTAAAATCATTCTTTCCATATATATATATATATACACACATACGTATTTCAAATTCAACCATTTTTTTTTCAGTGTGGAAAAAGTAAAAATACTGTTTTCAACAAAAATATAAAATGTTATATCCTAAAAAATAGCACACAAATGTCATGTCATTTAATTATCAGTTTTCATGTCTTGATAATTATTTCTATGATTTCTGTACTAATTTTGTAAAAATAAATGTACCATATAAAGTAAATGATGTGACATTTTGTAGATCACTTTATCTTGTATGCTTTTTATATTCTGCTACTTCAGATAATAGTTTAAGCATATTTCATTACGATCGCGTTTCCTTTTGACTATTCATTAATTATCGCGGTAATAAAAGATATCTTTCGCGAATACACCCCGTATGATTTTCCGCTGTTCAGATAACGGCGGAAATGTGAATTAGAAGTTAGTATCTATTTCAATTGCAAATTTTTATTTAAATTAGTATATCACGGTCGAATCGAGCGATTCGCGCATAGAATTCCGTGATATGTTTAACGATTATTACAGTGAATTAAAGCGGGATAAGATAGTAGCGATACGACTCGGCAATGTGTTATTTTAATTTAATATTACACTCGCGGTAATGCCACGCCCACGTTCGGATCTCGCCAACTGGTCGGTGCGTACGGTACGCATATATGTGCGCGAATACGTGCGTGCGTACGTGTAATACACAGCGCGGATACGCGTCTAGATTCGATATGGGTGTACACGTCAAATATACCGCGCGCGCACGAGACAGAGTCCTACGCTGCGTTGCATCTCTGGATTCGGCGAGGAAACGCCTGGAATTCGAATGAATAGGCATGGATCGCAAATAGACGCAAAAGTCGAGGGAGGAATAAAAGAGGAACGAACGTGGCGAAGATGAATTATGGAGGAATGCATCGAAAAATGCTCTGCGTCTCGATTTGCTCACGCATTTTCCCACGGCCACTACTCCGAGAGGCGACTTCCGTCGTGGCTTCGTAACGATCGGTATGCAATTTCGACAAAAGAAAAATAGACAAAGTAAAACGAGAGTTCGCTCGACCGTGTTTCAGTGCGCGGCTGAATCTTGTAACGTTCATTGCTGCGTGAAGTGAGAAATTATTCGGAGGAGAAAACTATGGGAATCTTCAAAGATTTCGAAAAATTCGAGCTACAACGAAATGATCATATCAAGATGACATTTAAAACAATATAACTGTACGTCTACAATATTTAAAAATAAATAAAAATAAATAAAAAATAGAAGGACACATTGCGAGTTTATCAGAACCTTTCTCAATCTGATTTTAGCGAAATACAATTTCTTTAATCATAACATTTTTCGAGAATTCTCGAAATAAGCTCAATTTTCCATAAAGTTATATAAGTTTAGACCTCTCGAAGTTTTACTTCTCATACTGTGATTAAGAAAAAGTAATCAATGTCCACTTTAATAATATTATAACATGCTTAAAATACTTCCTAGGGAAAAGTTTAAAAACAGAATATCTGACAGGAAATTGCTAATATCGATCACTAAATTAATTTGTCGGTAAGAATGTAACGAATACTGCATGAATAGTTCGCCAATTGATACGATATACAAGACACTCGGAATAATATAAGAGAATATTCTGGTAAGAGCTCGACAGACGATTAATGTGACAGGTGAACAGTCTTTGGTAATTTCTAACATTATTATCGGTTACTTTAGCAGAATCGATCGGTTTCCAAGAAAATTCAGTCCATAATTAGCGTTCTAATGTCTGTCGTTATGTAACATAATTAGCATGTGTAAGCACAGTTGACTACTTGATCGACACCTAAATAAAAAATAACTTTCTACTCCCGACGTGTATAATTTTCGTCAATAGTCGCGCAATTTTCTTTTTCTGGTCTGGTTCTCCCTACTGAACGCGCCTGTAAATATCATATGCTGTTATTCATAACGAAAATGACACGCGGTGTTAACTCGGTAAAAATAAAGAGTTATCATCGATTATCTATCCCAGGGATAACGGGAGACAAGGATAACTGGCGCAACAATATTCAATTATCAAATAAATAAATGTACATTTGAAAATACTGCTTGCATCTGCGCCGGATATTACGTCCAAAATGGACGTGTGTCGTCGCGTAGCGTGGAATTGTGACTTCACTGGTTAATAATTCGCAAACTTACACACTTTGGACGTAAATCATAAATTTCAATTTTTCTGTGTTTCTTGCGAAAACAAATATTTCAACAGAAATTAGTTTACATTTTTAAGTCATTAAGCGATATATAATTCTCGCCGACATTATTGTAATAATCATATAATATAAATATGTATTAACAAAAAATTAACAAAAAAATAATTACACACCAATAATAACAATAACAATAAAAGCAACAACAATTTTCATTACTAACGCTAAGTCATTATTTTCTCCGTTTAAGTAGTTTAGTATAAAAACTTTCCAGCTTGTGGGAGGCTATTGGATAAATAAATTAATGATTGTAAAATTTGTTAGCATTTAAATAGATATAACAACTAAATCTACTTTATTTACATATAGATATCATTTTTCAATTGGAAAATTTATATTTATTTATCTTATAAAAACAAATGGACAAAAATTTTTTTATTAATTTTTGATTGTTGAATCGTTATTAGCTGACGCTCGGAATTTATGGCGTGCAAACTACGAGCTCATCTAATGTTGCTGTTTGAGAAAGCGACGACTTCCGGTAGACCCGAGAGATCAAATACGCGTCCCTTCTAACAAAACCTATAGTCTGCCGAGGGCTCTATGATATCTGATGAATCAAAGAATCTATACATAGAGCTCTTTCGATTCATTGGTTAGAAGAAGAGAGAGAAGGAGGGAGAAAGGAGGCTTCGAAAATTCGGTTATTATGAAAGAGAGGGTCCGATTGGGCACCCGGGCTTAGGAGTTAGGATCAGGTAGAGAGAACAGGTAGAATTCACGACACTGTTCCAGAATTCTCTTTTCACTCTTTCGGCATGCACAAATAAGCAGGCAAATGAAGGTAGTGCAACCTTTTAAAGACCGCAACGTACTTTAATTGTATCAGTAGGGTGAAAAGGTAGAGCAGAGATGAGAGCTCGGGGGAAAGAGAGGCTCATCGTGTATATCACGTATTTTTAAGGTATTTCAATCGTGCTGGTAAGGGGCACCGGTACTGTTTCTATTATTGTCTCAAAAGGGTCGTTCCCTTCCTTCCCTCCTTTCCCTGAGACCTCCGCCCTTGTCTACTATTTAATTCAGCATAATACAGAAGAACTGAGAGAAGAGATTCAGCTTCAATGTAAGCCCCACTACAGAGTCGAACGGCACCAAGTGACAGAATTCGCTCCTGAGGAATAATCTAAAGCCCCAAATATGACAATGCCCAGAATTAAGGGCATTGCCCGAGTGTGGGAACATCTCGGATGAAACACAGAAACACAAAGTGGTATGCGCTGATCCTCGCAGGTATGCATGTTAATGCTCGGCTTTTTCACCGTAGTATTATTTCAAGCAAAAACCATAGCAAAATTGAGAATGCGAGTTGACAGAAGAAATGGGCGGGAGAATTTATGCGAGTTATGATCTTCCCATGGTTTGGCAAAATCAATAGTTAGGTATGTGTTTAACGATAGCTCATGGTTGACAGTTGGCTTTCATGGCCTGATCTTCGATTTCGAATTTCCCAATGGCGACTTCCGATATCATCCTCCCTCCCTTTCTGGGCTGTTATTGTGCTTCTCCCCATATCCTTTTTTTTCCTCTCTCTTTCTCTTGAAAGAAAACAGGTATTCTCACTCCAAAAAGGGTGACAAGTGTATGGATCTTAGCGAGCGACGCGGAAAGGTAAGACGACCTGTAACGGGCGCGGGTATCTTCGCAGTAGGAAATTTGAATTTGAATCCCGATCGCGGTCGGTCGCGTGCGGTCACGGATCCCGGAATTTGCATACGGCCGAGTACATGAAAGGGGATGACGAAGTGGAGCGCCCCTTGTGAACGGCGACATGCCTCTGATGTGCTGAATCTCGAGGATCACATAGATCGCCGATGCAGAAGCTTTGTCTCGCGTGCACGACAGTTATTCTGATCGGAGGAAGGATGTGACTTTTGTGCTTGCACCGAATCCTAATAGGATTCTTACATTCCTCAAAAATCGTTTCGCGTTTGATGAATCGCGATTTTGCAAATAGTCTTGTTTTGTAAATGAATACACTATACAATAAGCTTAATCTATGATAAAATTCAAAAAAAATTTAAATTTTTTATTCTCGATTTTTCATTAAAATATCGAGATGTCGATAGTTTTTGAATTACAAATTGTCGAAAATCTATTTTTATAAATTGAATCTCGAAGTAACAATCAGATAAATCGAGTCTCTCATGTAAAACGAGAGCGAGTTATGTAAAACGTTTGTCTAATCATCTCATATCTAGTGCCCGCATTCATCCGTGCGCACCGTAAATAAATCATTCCGTTCAAACACCGTGCGACAAAGGCGGCTCTCATCACATCCGGCTCGTGCTGAAATTTAAATATTTTTTCCCCGTCCACGCGAGCTGCGCACCTTCTGCTGCGTAGCGATTTTCGATGCGCAGACACGTGTCCGATGAAACGTCGATTCTAATTCTAATCTTCGCGCGCGCGACAGATTTGAATACTTCCTCCTGACGCGGCGCGATCCTGCCGCGTGTCCAGGATATAACCGAGGACACGCGACCACATTTGAATCACATTCGAATTCCGCCATAGGCCCACCAGCGATTTGCATCGTTTCTGATTTCCACTCTTAGAATACAGCGTGCTACTTTGCATGATTTGGCTCACTTCTCAGAGGCACGAGTCCTTTCTATTCGGATCTCGAATCTGCCGCGCATATAGGGAGATGCTGCATAAATACCTGCATCCTAAGCATGAAAAAATGGAAATTGTACGATGTATAGAAGTTAAAAAAGATATTGATATAAAGGACAAGATAAAAAATGTTAAAGAGATATCTATTTAGAAAAACTGCTAATTGATCATATCAAAATTAAAATATTGTTTCCTTTACATTTTTTTCATTTTTCATATCCATGTTTAAATATGTCCATATTTCAAACGTCAATTCTTGTAATATACCTATCATTATTTACCTAATTTTATATTCTTTATATATTTCCGTAATTCAAATTACGAATTGGGATATATTTATTTATAACAAAAAAAATATTTTAAATCGTTAATTATTATCTTATTAAAAAGCAAGATAGAATATTTCTACGGATCTCGATAAGATCATAAAACGTCTCGATTCAAATCCATGCTCGTACTATCGAGAGTGTAGAAAGTCGTAAACGAAATGTTCGGCCCTTCTCTCCGATTTTAATCGCGTCCGTCGACGTCCCTCGGGAATTCATTTCCGTGCGAATGGGAAAAGAGAAAAAGGAAAAATCCGCGCGCGCAGCCAGCTCGCGTAAGACGCACAGACGCTACAAAAATTTACCGCGACCAATGGCCCGAGTTACAAACAGCGAATATCCCGGACTCTCTTTCTGTCCCTCTTGTGGGCAGAGCGCACCTTTTCGCGGGGGACTCATCGATAGCAATAACTGTCGATCGATCGCGCGATTTCGCGTTCCCATCTGATTCCCTGCTCGCCTCGACTAGCCCGTTCTTTTTTTCTCGCGGTGATTTTTATCGCGTTAACGAAGTTCCCGTGCCGTTTTACAACCGGCGCAGAAGATCGCCGGATGACGATAGTAATAATTGTCGCGCGTATAGTCGATCGATCGGCCGTTCGGCGTTTCATTCTTCGAGGTCGCCTCCGCGATATTCCGCGGAGCCGGCTTTAACGGCCGCGCGGCCTGGACTTTGCTATCTCGTGACGAGTATGGAAATCCGTGGGTGACAATAATAATAATTGTATGGCTTATACCTGCATCCGAATGGAGTCGCTGAATGACTATTGAGAGCCCGCCGCGCCAGTTATGTTCGCCGATTTTTGTTGAGGAAGGGCTCTGTCCTGGCAAAGATTCGTGGGTGACAATAACGACTTTAGCTTTACAACAGACGTGTCGACCCGCGATATTCATCGGTGACATGTTGTAATTTATACATAATATGACAGTTGCACAGAAATATATAGCAGATGTGAAACCATTTTCTTCCGCGAGGGATGAATTTGTTTACGAGCTCTTCGTTTATGAGCGGCGAATATAAAAATCTCAGACAAACATTGTTTCTCAGATAAACATTGTTTCGTTTTAATATAAAAAAATTTTTTCTATTTATTAATATTCGTATTTTTATATATTAAACGGTAATACAAATAAGTAATTGAGATCTAAAATTCGTCTTGTAGGTAGGTACCAAAAAAAAGTTAATAACTTGATTAAATTAATTCAATTCTTTATTTTTTTCATTCGAGAATGAATGTATTTAAGTCAAATATACTTACTTATTAATAAAAAAGTCAAATATAAAATATATTTTCAAATGTAATATATTTCTAATTTTATATTTGATTTGAGTATACATTATATATATTCTTTAATGAAAAGAATAAAGACAAACTAAGTTAATTTTGTCAAGTTAACAACCTTTTTTTTCAAAAATTAATTTATTTCCTAATTTTTGAATAAATGTTTTTCATAACTTCGGTATTGTAATTCTGTTTAGAGTTTCGCAGTACCTTAGAAAGTAAAATCGAGACACATGAGACATTCGTATTTGCGTGGCACGTTGCGTTGCCGCATAATAGATTGTTATGATTTCATCTGCTCGAAGGTACGCTCCCGGATCAGAAGGGCGAGAGAAAGATCATGCAAAACAGACCGGGTGTAAAAAATCAAAATGATGCAAATGCGATCGACGTGGCGCAACTCAGCATGTGGAACTCGATCGATATTCAAATTTCGAATGGTCGCGTGTCGTTGAAGAACGGTTGTAGGATTTATGTGCAAGGCACAACTTTATGCTACGCGAGATAATAAAATTATGGACAACTCCCATATTTTCATCAAGAATCATCAGGTCGGTTATGTATCCTAATTAATAAAGTGAAATACTGTTGCATCCTCGATCAAAAAATCTCCCTTATTAAGAAAAAAATAATTGAACTCGATGATCTATTTGCTGTTTGCAGATCACATGATGGATAGTCAAATCTTAAATTCATTACATCTAAATATTGAAGAAATGTTTCAATTTTCAATTAGTATTAAAAAATGTTTCCTCTATTTTAAACCTGATCTTCAATTTTCAATATTGGACTCGGTAAAAATTGCAGTGCTTAGATAGACTCTATTGGATACATAACTTACTGTATGTACTGGGCAACACATTGGATTCTCAGCGTCAACGACAACGACGATGACGTCGAGAACAACGACGATGACGGTTGAAATCGATGCAAATGGTCTGCGCGTCCGTGACGAATTTCGAATTATGTTTCTAGTTTATGATCGTGTGCAGCGCGGTGGCACGCCTCATAAATATTTATTAGAAAATATCTGTCCGTAAGTCCGTAAATCTGTTTAATCAAATGTCCATCACTGAGCGCACAGCAAAACTCGATATAATCAATAAAAAAGGCTATTTTCGTCTATCCTCGATTTTTTTAAATTAGATGAACGTCAAAGTTCATGACAATATGAAAGCTGATTTTTCCTATGACAGTATCAATTTGTTTATAATACTTCATTACAAAAATACTTCTATTTCCATTCAAAATTTTTTAAAATAAGACATATTCGGAGATCATATATGTAAAATAAGAAACTGATAATGTAAAAATTAAATGATCTTTCACAGTAAAACATGAATAATGATAAATAAATTTCTCCGATAAAATTATAATATTAAATAATCGTCGATAAAATGCTGCCACTAGAATTGGTAATTGGAAATATGTGCGTGTAAAGCTAGCAGAACCAAATCAGCAGAATCAAATCAGACTTATTGGAATTTTTAGTATTCATTTTGTACTAAATTGTACCATAATGATAATTTTGTACCGTGTGTCATTTCGAAAAAAATCGTGGCGGTGCTAGCTTAATTTAATTTATTTTTGTTCTTTATAAATTTGTTCTTTATAAATTTATGCAACTTACAAGCGTAAAGAACTTCACAAAAAAAAATCTCACATTTTTTTTTACGACACGTGTCTCATATCTTTATGTATAGAATAGGTATGTTAGCAAATTTAAAAAAAAAAAAAAAAAAATAAAATAGCGATGTTTCAAAGGCGCCTGATTTGATGTGGAATAGATTGTAAATATATAATAATAAAGTCATTTAAAGGAGAAAGCACGTAAAATATTAATTTATTTTTAATTGTACAAATTAATACAAATTTAATGTGTTAATTTTTGCTCTTGTGTTGTTTTTTTTATGATCCTGCCAGCTTAAATATTAAGTTATCAGTTTTTCTTGGAAATGACACATAATATAATTGTTTTTGGCAGATACAAGATAATACAAAATTCAATTGTATTGATTTCTGATATTCTTTTTCTTTTATTTTGAATTGATCTTGCCAGTTTAATATTAACTCAGCAACGCGATTTTTTTTGAAATGACACACGATACAAAATTATCATTAATGGTACAATTTAGTACAAAATGAGTACTAAAAATTCTTTGATAAGTCTGATTTGAGTCTGCTTTATAGAGCTCGTATTAATATGTTCATTTCTTACGGTTATACATTGATGTCTATTCACCAAGTACTTTTAATGGAATAAAAAGAAATCGTGAAGAGTGGATACATTTACTGGAACGTGTACTTTTGATAGGCATTTCTACTCTCGGTCGACTTTAAGGGGGAATGAGAGAAAGATGGTTCTTGGCGTGGGTGAGCGGGAGCGACTTTATTGGCCGGACTACAATGCAACATTTGTGCCATTGAGTCTCGTAGAATCGGCAGTATAACACAGTAGGTTTACCTGTAGACGAAAAAGATGCAAGAATTGCGAGGTGGATTCGCTTTTCTTATGGTTGTAATATTTAACGAACAGGATAGCGTAGGTTTTACGTTGCCAATTTTGTTTCGAGTCTCTACCTCGCGACGATTATATTTATTTCGATCTGATGACAAAACAAACTGACATTTTAAGATACAATTTTATATTATATATTGTTCACTATATTTATATTTAACAGAGTTCAACTTTAATACAAAAAAGTTTTGTGCACGTATATAATTCGGAGTTATGTTAAATACAAAACTTTTCGATATAGATGAAATATGTATCTTCAAAGTTACATACGTAATAAGAAAGTTGCGCAAGCGATTTTTTATATATAAGCGATATATAAGCGATATTTTAATTTCTAAAGTGTGTCAAAGGACTGATAAAAGACACCTCGATTTGAAGGTTCCGTATCAGCTAGCTTTATCTTCTCTCAAGAGTCGCGATTCAACACCAACGTTGACTGATTATGTCGCATTGTCCTCGCGTAGCGTGTCGCATTTGCATCCAAGCGATCGCTATCTGGACGTATCCGGCGTATCCGAAATAACCAAGACCCGATTGCGAAATCCGGATCAGTGCGTGCGAGCGCTCGGATCCGCGTACTCGCGCGTTTCGCGAATTAAAAGAACTTCAACAGGAAGCAACATAGCTGCGTCGTCGGTGTTCCCTCGGGGAACAGGTAATCGTCCAACGGCGAGCCTTTTCCGTGATCGTCGTTTACACCATGCGAATGGCCTCTCGAAGCTTTACGGACACTAAACACGAAATTCTCCGTTGTTTCCCGTGATGTTGTTCGTAGCGTGAAGAGATATTTATTCGCCTGACAGGGATAAGTTTCAGAGTCGGCGCAAGAGAGAGAAGAGTTACAGTTAAAAAAAAATTTCTCTCTAACGGACGATCTCTTATACGTTGTATTTTTGCCGAGCGTTTCGTATCGATCTCTCATTCTTTTTTACCTACTTTTAATTATACGTATGTACGTGCATCTAGGAAAGCTAAGTAAATTTGCGTCTGTTTCGTGTCAAATTTGCGTCGTAACGACCAGCTAACTAATTATACGTGTGTTTCCATTACGTCATTGCGGGACGACAACGCGCGATGTTATCCCAACAAAACGGGTGGTTTCGTCGGTAGATGAAAGGAGCGCGACAATGGCGTGGGGGCCCTCAATCTTCTCCTTGACTTAGCACGCATCGTACGCATGCAAGGAAACACGCACGTAGCACGCATGCAGTTAACCCGAGCGTCGGCCGGCCTATCATTCGCTGCCATTTTTTTCCCAGTTAAATCCGGCAATTAGGTAAATAAAGCTACCTGTCAGTGCATAGCCACAACTGTTGCAAATAACTCTGTAGCCACGCATAATCACGCGCCACCGCCACTTGCTTGCAAATACGTGTACGCCCGATGGGAACGGGCGGCATTAGCGTAGACTTTACTTCCTTTTTCTTTCCCACTCAACTGAAAGCGTCCCCACGTCGTCGTCAGGCAATCGCGCGTAATGCTTGGAAGTATTGATTGATGCGTAGAAAGACTTCTCGAGAGAGAGAAGCAAGGAAAGAGAGAGAAATTTCCTTAGGTATAGAGTATGTACGCGTATATGTGTGGACGCGATAGTCTTCTTGAATTTATTTTACATTTTCGTCGATTTTCTCTCTTCTCTTTCTTTGAGTAGAAATTCTGTGTCTATGACCGCCTACGCCGTTGGATTCAAGTAAAACGTTTACTGTATTGTACAATTACCTAGACCAGGATTCTATAGTTCTGCCACACCTACACCTACGCTACGACTTGCCCTGGCAGGGTGATACACGTGCATACGCATATACGATATCTATCCGGGTCCCGCTTGTGCATACTTCCATGCACGCGTGTGTGAGTATAACATCATGCGTTGCAGCTTGGGTTAGGTGAGGTATAATGCGCGGTCGTGCGGCTTTTGGGGCCCGGGGGCGCTAACATGAAAATCGTATGGTAATGGGGTACCGTGTGGCCCCCTCCAGCATGGGGTCGAACTCGGGTGTAGGAGACCAGCGAGTCCACGGTATAAGTCTAGGCTTCTTCCTAGTATTAGCGAACTGAAGGGACTAGAATAGAAGAATCGGAGGGCAGTGCGGAGAAACCGCGGAATAGACTGGGGATGAAGAGGAAGAGAAGACTCCGTCGAGGCCCTCTTGAGGAGAGTCCGTGGGCTCGCGTGCCTCCGATAATTATACGCTCGAACCGAGTCTTGGAAGAGGGGAAAGAAAGAGAGAAAAACGAAGCAAGACGAGGGGTGGGCGAGAGGAATGGAGGAATATCGAGTCTGCGGTTCGACAGGGTCGGAGTTGACCGGCGTCTAATCGATTCGCCGCCTCGACATGGAAATTTCTTCGAGGAGCCCGCAGGGCTACCCTTCTTCTGCAACACCTAACCATCTCGTACATATAAAACGCGAAGTCCCATCTACTCTCCTCTCCCCGTCTTTTGCACCCACCCCCCTGGGTCTGTTCTAGCGCTTGCGGTACCCTCATCTCCCGCAAGTTCGATGATCCAACGATGATGTACTTGTTTTGTACAGATTAACCGCTTCTAACGTTCCATCCGGACATTTCGTGATCTCGTACTCGCGCGGATGTCAATCAGCCAGTCCGTTCTGTTAATTGACAGGTTGGCAATATAAACGGCTCCAGCGAGGCACTGATGCTTTCAGGAAGACGTAATTAAACTTCATTTGCGTGCTAACAACGCCTATGTTGAACATATACCCGCAATTTTATCATCTTTCCTTTCAAGTTAATATTTCCAGTTTTAATCCCCGAGGAAGAATACATACACAAGTAACTTATTTAACTGCACAGCCTCAGATAATATCTATAATCTTTATTATAAGATACCATGTTTTACTATAAGGTATTTTACTATAAGGTAAAACATAATAACCGATCACATATAAAACGATCACATATAAAAGTATCAATATAACAAATTACGTTTATATGGATATGTTCTTCCAGCAACTAAGGAATCATTTTTTTGTTTAGAACAAAGATATAAAAATTAAAGTAAAACTAAATTAGATATTATTTATATGTATTGTGATGTATTGAGATAAATGACTAACAACAAAAATGGGTAATAAAATAAATATTAAATTCTTATCCAATATTATGACAAATGACTTGACACGGACACGTTTCGAATTCAGAGTGTTTAGCGATGCTCTTGACTTTATTTTGACAACTGTATTGGTCTAAATGTCTTACCGGGACTTAACACATTCTTAGACCGAAGAAATGGTTGTACATCTTTTTAAAACTGTAAATCATAGCGTGACTGTATCTTTTACAGTTTTCCCTACTAAAGATTTTCAAGTATTTAGTAGATACTCATATAGTACTATATATGTATCCTTTAATTTCTTATTCTTTTTAAGATTCTTTTTTCCTCTATGTTTATTATTATTATTATTATTATTTATTACTTTTGTATTTATTCAACTATACAACTACATGGTTTCTATATTCACTTTCTATATTCAATTTTCTATATTCACTTTAAACTGAAGAAAACTACTGAATTCAAAACACGTCTGCACCGGTTTAATTATTTATCATAATGTCGAATAAAAAATTAATATTTTTATTTTGCTGTTTGTTTTTGTCATTTACCTCAATATATTGTGTTGCATGTTATAAGATTTTCATATATATTTTTCTTATTTATTATTACAGATAATTATATAATAATATGTTGCATAATATTCTTCACATTTTAAAATTATATTTCTGAATACACGACTTACTTTAACGTTGAATAATTTCCATTATTCCTCGAAATAAACTTCTGAAGTAAGACAATCGAAAAATTTTTAAAATGTCTTATTAACAAAAGTAGCAGTATGATTACGAGAATAACTAGCGCTTTGCTGCTTAATCGATCTGCCATCTTCGTTCTCAGGCTTTAAATACCTCATTACGAGCTTTGCGGAGATTCACGAGCTACGCTGTCCCCGATTAAAATGAGCGCAATGAAACAAACGCTTTTAAAGTCACGAAGACCGTTTATATTGTACATAACGAATTTCGTGACTTTGCAGGGAGCACGAAGAAATGAAGACAAGGCGGCGCTCAACCCTTTAAAGTTACACCAATGAAATCCCCGTAGACATCAAACGTTTTTCAGGTAATATTATAGCCTGCAATTAAAACACGAAACTTCGCGACAGACATGTATTGTAACAATTGATAATGACATCACTTATAAAAAAATAATTCGTTTGAATCAATTAATTAAAATTAAATATTATCAAAATTAATTCAACTTACATAACTAATCTCAGTGAACATTTTCTAATGTTAAAATCGGATAATTATTTGAACAAAAAAAATTTGATTTTTTAAAAATTTAAGTTGATAGTAAATAATGTACCATTTATCGGTAAAAAGTCTGAAGCTGTCACAAAATTAAAAATTCTCGAAAATATCATTACGTTAAGCATATTTCCGTAGAGACGAGAGAGGAGTGTTTGATCAAACTTTTCGACGAGACAAGACCCGTCTCGCGTGCCGGTCAATCGAGCGTGAAGTCGGAAAGACATTAGACACCGAGCAGTTTTGTCGATCCCACGCGTGGACGTTTGCGCGGAAATCGGAAACAAGGTTCCGGACAGTAGTGTCAACAGATTTGCCCGATAGGTCCCTCGTCCGGAGGAAGTAACGGAGCAGAGATCGATCGGGTGAGAGGGGGAAGGAGAGGGGAGAGAATGTGAGAGAGAGAGAGAGAGAGAGAGAGAGAGAGGCGGTAGATGGGCAAGTGGAAGCGGGTTGACTCGGCAGTCGAGCCAAGGGTGGGCTCACGATCAAATATTAAGTCTTATCTGGCGCCGCTTTACCCAGAAGTCTCCCATTTCCCTCCTTTTTCCTCCAGCTTTCCTCGACGTCTCCCTCTCACTCTCGCCGCCTAATTATCCCCGCCAACTTCTCGTCGATTTCACCGCACCCTTCCTCTCCTCTTCCCACCCACCCCCTCCGGCCGGACACTCCCGCGTCGTAGTCGCGACCGATCGGTGAAACCACACACGTTGGATATAGAATACATAAAAGTACCTAGCATTCTCTCGCTTCAACTTTATTATGCTTCTTTCCGTTTCTTTCTGTCTTTTTTTTTCTTTCTCGATTTTTCTACCGGCACGCTTTTACCTTCGATCGCCGGACGTTAATAGCTGCCACTAGCCTCGCCATTCTTTCGCCATCGCTGGGTTATAATTAAGAGCCGGATAAAGATGGTGCGTACGAAGGATGGATGATATTAAAAATTTTTCTTACATACGAGAGACACTATCGACGATAAACGCGGCGCGCACATGAGGTTGAGTGTTTCCGGAGTATTTGCATGTGCAAATATAAGGATACTTATGTGATCAACGTTCCGTATCGAATATGTACTTTGAAGGTTCATCGCACGAATTCGTATTTATGCAGGAACTCATATTTTTGTCGCGTCGCGAAATGTCATGTCATATTAAGAATAAAAACTACGTATGCGCAGCGTGACAATCAGACTGGTCAATGCACTCCACGATACGTAGATTATTAACGGGTATCGTATCCAGAGTTCAGACGCGTTGCTCTACTTTTTGTGCGACGATTTACAACATATTTGTCTCATTTACAACAATTAAGAGTGGATTATCGACTTCTTTTAAAAATAATAAGACATCGCAACTACAAATATTCCACTGAAAAAAATATGAAATATAGAATATTAAATTTTACGTGTTACTTTCCTTTTACGATTATTATTGTGAAAATCTAAATGTGAGAGAAAATAAATGATAAATTGTTAGCAGGAGAATTATTAATTGATATTCATATGCGTCAAATATTTATTGTTTTTTTCGTTTGTAATTACTAATTCTTTTTAGATTGAGAAACAGAGATTTACATACAGAAATAATAAATTTAGCCAGAAAAAGACAGAATAAGTAAATTATTCAATTTCATTATTTCTTACATAATTTAACATAAATTAATTAATAATCTCGCGCAAAATTAAGTAAATAAAAAGCAAAATATTCTAAAACTTGTATTGTTGAGGAATATCTTATAACGTGCATTGTCTAATCTAATTAAATTAATTTCACGTTTTTTATATAGAGATTACGTTGCAATTTCTCATATCTCGATATATATTTTTGGGTCGTTCGCATTTCATTCTGGAATTGGAATCGTGTATTCAGGGAAAACGAACGAGACGGTTTGGAGGGATAGTTGGAGGGAAACGAAATAGAGGGATGGCAGTGGCGTCCTCGTTATGCGAAAACGAGGGCGAAAACGTTTCGAGCATTGTGATTCCATTGAAAATTCTTCCAGGTCCCCAAGAATCCTTATGAATCGAGATTGGTCGGCACCAGTGGAAAGAAAGTTTTTCCCTAATGACCGAGCTAAAGTGGTAACCGTTAATTTGGACCAGTCCGACCATTCCCTCATACAATCGTCTCCTTCTCCTCCCTTTTCATCACTCGTTCTGACCCTTCATCGTGTTCATAGGGTGACCCAGAAAAACAACACGAACTCGATCATCTTCAAAGAAGAATCGATAATCTTGTGAGAGAATCTTTAAGGCGTTTTATGAAAAGTAATTAAAAATAAATAGTATTTTGTAATATAAATTACATATTATAAAGAATACTTTATGTTTTTGAAAAACTAGATTTATTATATTTCAAGAGAAATATTAAAACTTATTTACTACAATATATAATTCAATAATAACTGTTTAATATTAAAAAAAACTTTTTTATCATCATTGTCATTTATATATTTTTAATAGCTAAGATAATGATTTTTGTCATTTTGTTTAACAGATATTCGGGTACTAAAACAGATACCATTGCTGATAAATATAGCAATGTTAAAGTACGTATTTTAAAGTGTTTCGTTTTGGTCTTTCATTCTAACTGCTGAACAGCATTCTATTTAGTGCCATGTTACGCCACTAGAAACCGCGTGCACAACTTAATTCTTCTCTCTCGTGCCATAAATACGTCCGCGTAATCGATATCAAGTGAGTTTATACGCGACGGGAAAAGCACAATGGGAAAGCCGTACGGCCGTTCGCTTGCAATTTACACGTGCGCGGATGCTCGGGGTAGGCAACGGCAATCGCTTCTGACGCGGCATATTTATACGCGCGAGCATCTTCAGTTGGCCGCATTATTATAGAGGATCCAATTGGCGAGCGAGTAAGCGCATGTGGAGCGGGTAGTCACGAATTTACACTTCGCGCGGCTATATTGTAGAACGAGATATGACACCGACAAGAAAGCCACGATATCCCCCTGTCCCTCTAAGGCGTCGCTTCCATTACATTGTATCCATCTTGTCCGGCGTTATTTATATGGATGCAGGACTCGGTGGCTTAATGTCTCTCAGACGAATATTTAAACGCAAGCATATTCAAGATCCAACAATGCGCGGTATATACTTTGAATGGATTTCTGTTTCTCTTAATTTGAACAGATCGTTAATGGAAAGCAAAAGCTCGTATCCGCTAAAGATAAACGAATTTAAAACTAGATTTATACTCACTTGAACAATCTAGGTGTTGTTTGTCCAACAATAAAAAACTGCATTTTCATATATATATGAAACATCGTCATATATCATGATTCCTAATAATTATCTACATATCTTATTAAAACATATAGTAGAAATATAAGCAAAATTTTAGGAAAAAGAAAAGCTACTTAAATCTTGCACTGTTATTAAAAATGTCATAAAATTTAATGTATTTGTAACTAAAAAGTATATTTGTGTATCTATGTGTATATAATTTTTGGTGTACTTTTCACAAAATTTTATAAAATTTAATGTATTTTCCATAAAATTTTATATAGATTTGCATGAAATTTAATGACGTTCATTACATTTGTTCAAGACTATTGTAACATAGTTTTCAGTTAAATCATTTACTTTTCAGTTACCTATTTGATCACAAGTTTTAGTTACATGTTACTTAAAATTCATTAAAAAATTTCTAACAGTGGTTAAATTTTATTATGCAGCTTCAACATAAATAATTTAATTGTGCTGCTAAAGACGCTGACATTTGCGCGGTTAAAAATTTGGAATTACAACATTACATAATATTGCACAATGATTGCACGACAAGAGTATCATGCAATGCAGTGAGCGAAAAAGGAACGAAGCAAAAAAGAAAAAAAAAAGCGAGCGAAGTGGCGGCTGAATTCTGAACCGCGATTCCCCCCTCAGGCACCGAATATCGTCTCGCGAAGAGGCTAAGGATAGCAGTCCGGGTTGGGGGTGATTTCTGGAGCAGGATGGTAGCGATGGGGAAAGTTCAAGAAGCAGAGGAAGACGCTCGGCTCGCAGCTAGGAAAGTTAGAGAAAGAAAGAAATCTCCCCGAGGGGAGAGCGGCTAAGGCGCTCTCGCATTCTTTTTACCGAACGAAACGCCGCCGGCGGAGGCAGCGCGAGAGCGTCGCCTATCGATTTTTACTTCTAATGAATTCGAGCTAAAAACCACTCTTCCCCTCGCCGCCCCCTCTGGCCGCCCGTCCCGGCCGCGACCGCTACCCTCGTGCTTAGACCACGCCGCCACCCTCTGTTCCACGAACCACGCCAATCACTGCGCGGCATAATTACACCGCCGAGCAACGCGTGCGACTCCAGCGAAGTCGTGTTTCTTAGCCTACGTGTACTGCAGTAAAAAAAAAAAGAAGATAAACAAGGAAGAGGCCGAGAAATGGAATGGGGCCGATGTTAAAGGGCAAGAAAAGGCGTCGTACGCGCTATAAGGGCGCGAGTACCGTGGGGTTAGGGGTAGGTCACTTAATTATTTCCCAGCGTTGGTTTTAATGGGTCTAACACCGCGAGTTTGATCCACCGCGCCGATTGCAGTTTTGCAGATAGCTTATAGTGTAACGTAAACCAAGTTTCGAATATCAACAAGATGATTTTAAAAAATTAGTTGTGTAATTATACATATTACTTAAGCATTAAAATAAAATAACACTTTGTTAATTTGATGCTAATTCAAAACAGATCCGACAAATATTTATATATTATGTATAGAGTATATAATTATTGAATTTATAAAGAAAGAAATAATATATAATTGCGATTTAAAATTATGGAAATTAAATATGTAAATATGAACAAATATAAAACAATATAAACAATATAAAATACAATATAAATATGAAAATTATATAAAAATTGTTCAATTTTAAACCCCGGATTAGTTTTATTATATCTGATTTCAGATACAAAGTTTCAAGTATAATAATGTAACACGCTTCAAATTTCCTTCGGTATTAAACAGATATAGAGTAATTTAAACTTTGAAAAAAAAAAAGACTAATAAAATGTGCTCCGAAATAGCAAAATGAAGTAAAGGCTGAGATCTTGCAGAGAATATTCATCTTGTTCCGAGATTATGAACGACGAGCATCTGGGCAGTTCTCGTTTTTAGTCACACGACTAATGAGCACACAGTCAATCATACTCGCGCGGTGGATCGTATAATAGCCACGCCGGAACTCTGAATCACATTCAAGTTTACATATCGAGTGGTGACCGGGAATGTGTTAGTAAAGTAAAAAACGAGTGTTGGAGGTTGTCGACTCGTGCGGCCGACGTGTGTCACATCCGGCGTTGCAGAATCGGGTCAGTAGATGAAAACAGCACGAATAAATCATATTATTGGAAAGGAGAGACTGTCCGTTGATGAACGTATCTAAATTCGTGCCAGTCGCTTCTTTGATGCAATTTACACATTAGAAATCAATTCCGAATATCACAGACGCTCCGTGTATGGGTGTGAGCTGTGTGTGTATGTATGTGTGTGCCATGGAGTTTGTTATACGCGGGGGAGTAAGCATATGCGTCGCGGTATGCATCGCGATAGTTACCACGTTGATGCACCGAGCAGGAATAGATTGCAACTTGTTGCCAGATGTGCAGTGCAAATAAATCGAAATCGTAACTTCCGCCGAGAGACTCGCAGCTTCGATTGCTGCTCCGCGATCAAAATTTCATCTCCGTTGCATTAAAATTCCATTGTGTCGGCACCTTGATTGCGGTCTCCTTCGACGTTTCGCTTCGAGACAATTGCGTCTATCAGTCGCGTAGATTCATGAGATACCGTGACGTCGATCTCTGAATTATTCCATGGCAATATTTCTGTTATATCTAATTTTACTCACGTGGCAAAGTATTCTGAGTAGTCTCTCATCTTTCTGTCGCTATCTTAGAAGATACATTTGTTTTTTTTCCTTTATTACTTAGACATTAATTCTCTATAATTCATTTTATAATATGTCTACTCGATACTTTATAAGACGCGCGTAATGTTTCATAAACCATCTAATGTTTTATTATTATATAACCTGATAATTAAATAAATTGTCTAATTTTATACAGAAAACTTATTCCAGTCCATTTTACTAATTTATTCTAGCTAGCGTTTAATTTAACTGTAATTTATTTTTATGGCAGACGATTCCACTGTACCAGTGCGAAGCAAATATAACAGAAGCAATATAAAGCCCAACGAGGTTTTTAAATTGAATCGCGGCACGAGTGTGAATTTGAAAGTCGTACAGTCACCGAGAATCGATCGTAAGGTCTTCGAAACCACTTCTCTCTTTCACTTCCCCGCCCCCGCGGCGCAAATTCTTGTCTAAGATTTTACGAGTGCCTCGGGGTGAGAATCGCGCATAATGCGCAAAACCGGTTTGGAAATCCATCCCTTTAGGAGCCGCTAACTCGGCCGTGTTACCGCGGCGCAATTATCGGCGAGACATCGAGATAGGCTATATACATACATATATATACAGACGACGATGGCAACCCTCCTGGGACGAGGGAACGTTAATTGAAATGAAACCGTGCGAACGAAAAATTCTGTGGGGCGAGTTTTATGCCGGTCCGTTTTCTTCCTTCTTTCGGCCGAGACCCTTGAGCCCTTCTCATCTCGTTTCTCGACTTTGCGTTAGTCGTAAAGAGATAGATGGACGCGATTTTTCCAAAATCAAATCGCAACATTAACTTGTCGCTTCGCCGTCTTTCAGAAAATTTCTTTTTGTACAGAAAACATGTTTTATTCGATATGAATTCTACATAAAAGTAGGAATATTCGACAACGCATCGGTATCCGATCAAAATATCGATACTTTCAGAAAAGTAATTTTTGTATCAATAATTAATGACTACTATTTATAATTCCAATACACGTAATACGGTTTGATCATCGATATAACTAAAAATATTGAGCATCCATACACGAGAAACTTCCGGGTGTAAAATCGAGAACTAGACATAATTATTAACGTCTTCCAAGAAAGAATTATGCGCAAATACACTCGTTCGAGTCCATCGCGATTTAAATTTGCATATCAGAAATGCAGGTACAAGCAAGAGATAATATAAATGATTCCAGCGACAAAAATATGTCATAATCGTAGAAATATTTAATTTAACGTGGAAAGATGACCTCTTTCATTGCTTCTTGGATAATTAAAAACTGACTTTATCGCTTGGAACAAAGTTGACGCGCAAAATAGGATGCTGAAAGCCTTTTTTATTTCTGGTCATTAACCTGGTTAATCCATGCTAATTAAAAGAGAGCGATTTATAAGCGAATTCCGAGATGCGACGGCCGATCGAAATCTCTCGAAACGTCGCGCAGCCGCTCGCAAGATCGACGATCTTATCTCGGTATCGATCGAGATGATCACGCGACACGCTCTCGACACGAAGCAAAATGTTAACAACAAATTGCCGTTAACATGTCGTGCCCCAACGAGTAACATTCGCAACGGGCTACGTTCGCCAGTAATTATCGTAATTACCGCAATTAAACGTCGCGTCGCGCCAACTGTTAATTATTACGGCCGAGCTCAGTTTCCTAGAATGTTCCCGCTGTTTGTCGCGTGAAACGAATTTACCGCCACATTACACATTGTTTGCACGCCGTTTTCTCGACGTGCCACGCTCACCACTAATAGTACGCTATAAATATAAAACTTTCGGCGCATGCACATTGTATATGTAAGTACGTAGAAAGAACAATTTTGCTAAAGCATGCATCTAAAAACTTAGCTAGATACAGATTTGAAAATAGTTTTGTTTAATCATCAAACTAATTATTTTTAGAAAATCAAAATATTTTATAATTAAAATTAAAAATAAATCAACCTTCGTAATTAATAATAAACAAAAAATAATAAAATAGTCAATGAGAGTTAATGAAGTTATTGATTCGGAAATATTAATTAATAATAATTAAAGTTTACATTCGACAATGTTTCGGAATTGAAAATGTTTCAACTCAAATTTGGGTTCTCTTCAGTGCTTCAATGTATATATTAGAATAAGACAGCTACAATAAAACTTTGAAACTCACGAAGCATCCAACCACGCAGTTAAAGATTAAAATAAAGAGTGAAAATAAAAGTCATCAAGAAAGTAGGAGAAGTCCAAAATAATTATATAGAAAACTTAAGTTTGATGAGCAATGTTGTAAACAATTTTTTTTCATTTTAGCAATCAGCTTAAGCGTCCTAAAATTATTTTGACAGTCCAACAAAATTATTTTCTGGTCAATTTATTAAATATTTATATGCTTCAGCATAAAATCGTTTTTTTCGTTCGTGCATTCAGGTGTGTATAAGTGTGTGTGTGTGCGTGTGCGTGTGTGTGTGTGTGTGTGTGTGTGTGTGTGCGTGCGTGTACACACACCACACACACATACGCACACGCGCGCACGCGCGCGCGCACGCACGCGCACGCACGCACACACACACACACACACACACACACACACACACACACACACACACACACACACACACACATGTCGTGAGAGAGAGCCGCAACGTTCCCGTTGTTTCGCGCGGCAATTTAAGCCAGCACGCCGACGCACGCCCGTTGCGACGGGCGAGCGCGTATTGATTGATATCGAAGACTTTAATTATAACATCGGTGCCGCGCAAGGCGGAATTTACGACCGACGACGTGTCGCGAGGATTTCCAAACTCTATTAATACACGTCATTGCTTGACTAACGTGTGCCCGGCTAGCGTCGCTATAGTTAGGATTACGTACGATGATGTATATGTCACGGAGCCATGTTGATGGAGTCATAAAAAAATGATCGTGAGCAGATTGTAAGAGAAATTTTCTTCATCGCGAGGATAGGTACCCGTTAAGAAAGGAAATTGGTTAGTTAAGTATAACTTCTTTTTTTAAATTTTGACCTATATCAAAATATTTCTAAGGAAATATAATGTATCAAAGACTTCTTAAACATTTGTTCTAAAAAAACCAAGGATACACTTTCTCAACTTTTATTATTACTACTTCGAAGGAGAAGATTTAAAGAGATGTAGTTCCAGGAAGAATCCTATTATTAACGGGAAGCATCGAGGTAAAGGCCGAAGTATTCGTCATCGATCGTCTGAGAATACGAGCGCCACAAATCTTACAAATTCATTCGAGTTTGCCTGTCTTCTATATACCTACTAGTTCAAATGTAACATCGCGCCAATCACGACTAATAGGATTTTCTGCAACTTGACCGGAGCACAATGGCAGCGATAATGAAATTACCGAGGGGTCGGTTTAATTATATTTATACGTACATCCTACAACTTTTAACTTTTGATTTCTAATGCGTGACAATTTCTACACACACTAATATGTATATATTTAATCTATAAGATATTTTAAACAGATTCCTACTACAAGAATGACACTCTAATATGACATGAATATCAGTAGCATACTTTTCTAACTGATTAATTTAAGTAAAAACCATTCAAGTAAAACCAAATAACAGAAGCGCAACTTTTAGAACTGCAGTTGTTGCGGTCCGGAAGTGAATGGAAATCGATTTAGCATCATCTAGTTTTTCACTTTCGAGTTGAATTTTCTTGTAAACGTCTTTCGCTCACAAAGAAAATAATTTTTTGTTTTTATACTAATTAATTAATTAAAATGTAATTTTTAATTTAAACTTTTACAAAACAGAAACTTTTACAAAAAAACAAATTTGAGATCTCGTGATATTTCCTTATTACACGGAAAGAATAATTTTGCTGAAGTACCTACAATTTAACTATACATACAAATATAAAAATTCTATTTAAATCATCAAAATAATTATGTAGGATAAGAAATTTCTTGTTTCATTGTCAGCAATGCTTAAGTGTCCAACATAATTATTTTAATGACGCAACAAAATTATTTCCAGATCGATATCCAATTCTAACTTTTTAAATACTTCGGCAAAACTATTCTTTCAGCCATGTATGTACCATATGTTGCGCCATTTCGCAAACACCTACAAGCAAACGATTTCACGTTTAACCCTAAAATGAAGACGCACGAGTAACAAGGTCGATATGGTAGGCCATAATTTTGTGATGGAAAAGAAAAAGGGATGGGACAGGAGGAAAGGGATCGAAGGGAGATCGAGGTCTTCGTTAGGGCGCGTTTCCGACGGTTAACTTTCGATTGCGAGCAGGCCGCGACGCGAGACGATGTCGTGTCGAGTGGAGACTTTCCGATCGAAACTCAAGTCGAAATAACTCCATTTCAGGGCGGACGACGACGGATTACACGGCGACCCCTACCTTCCGGGAAGAACCGATCGATAGCCTCTTCCTCGCTCGACCTGGGACATGCCGATCGAATTCGCTAATCGCCCGGTCTCATTCTCCATTGACCATTTCTCGTTATGCGAGGCGGACACACCGACGGGAATTTCTTCCCTCATCTCTCAAGCTTGATTCAAGCCGGTTCCTCTCGAAGCTAATTAATTCTCCTGAGACGAGCGGTAATTGATCAACGGGGAAAATTTATGACCAAATAATCACCGCAATTAAACCGATAGATCACAATTTCAAGTCGTTTATTTGAGAAGTCACGTAAATCTTGAGCTGACCAAATTGTGAGACAAGTTGTATTATATGGTAGTACGTGCAGATTTTTTAGATATTACAATATTGTTCTAAATCATTAATTACGGCGATAACAAAAGTATCATTATTTTTTTGTTAAGAATAACAGACGTCATCGTTTTTTTCAAAATGTTAAAATGTAAAAAAGAAAAATGAATAAAATGATATATATTATATTATAAGAAGAGGACAAGATACACTGTTGAGTTCAGATTTACTGTCAAATCGATCTTAAGGTCACACTTTCCTGTGTCTATTGTAATGCTAATTTGTCGCACTGCTGAATTTGATGCGCGCTATCTTCGAGTTAAGGTGCACGCTCGCCTCATCAGAATCGCGTAAATCCTTAAATTCGAACTGTCCTAAAAATCTGACGTTTTTGATGGAATCAGAGGGCGAGTGCGAGAAATCAACGGCGTTGATGCGTGCGCGTGTAATCACGTGATCGCGTAACCGTAGGATAATAACAGGCGGCGCCGGTTCGTTACAAATTAATGATCGACCCCGCAGAGGCTGAGGGGAGTCGAGGGGGGGCTTCCACGGCAATGGGACCCCGTGATTTTGTAACTGATTTCACGGCATGGTTGCCAGCCTTCTCGCACGTACGCATGCATGCACGCACATACGCTCGCACGCACTAACGTACACATGAGAGTGCGCGAGTATACGAACGTGTGTGAGTATGTGGGCCTCATTGTGACACGCGCACGTCGATGCGGAAATACGGATCGAGCGGATTTTCACGTGGAATTTGCGTCTCTTTGTCTGTGTGACGTGAGAAACATTATGTAAAGGGGCTAGACCTCTGGGCTCGGGGTCCTGATCGAACTGATCGAACCGTTTCTAAGGACCCTTCTAAACTCGATATTCCTCTCAATGGGGACGAGGGATCTAGGATGAATCGAACAGTTGCCACCTGCCAACCGATTTCTACGATTGTCTTCGAAAGCCAACGGACGCCAAGAAATTTGACGAAGTAACGTCTAATAGTACTGTTATTATTCACATAATGTAGGTATCATTCGTGTTAAACTTTTTCATGTTAAATTTGTATCTATTATTATACCTTGTATTGTACAAATACTTGTTCAATATATATTAATATCATCTAATCTGCCACTAATATATTTATTAGAGTATATTATTTAAATTTTATCATGCTAAAAAGGGATAACCTCTTATTTATATAAAACTATCATTTCTTATTGTTACATAAATTTCTATTAATATATTATTGATTAAAAATTAAAAGCTGCGAATCACTTTAATCCTAATCCAGTCTAAAAAACTATATAGGACGCTTTCATATAACCCACGTTGAATGGAGGGGAATAAGTAAGAAAGAAGTTGGAAGCTTCGGATGGAAAGTGGAGAAACAGCAAGAGAGTGGAGTAGCGGGGGAAGATGGGAAGGTTGGCTCGTCGTATAAAGAAAGGATCGAATAGAAGGAAAAGAGATAAAGCCCGTACAGAACGATGGGAGGGAGATGCCTCCTTGCGGATCAATCGATAGGGAAATATCGACATAGGGGTGAGTCGCGAAGAGACATGCAGGACGAGAGAGAGAGAGAGAGAGAGAGAGAGAGAGAGAGAGAGAGAGAGAGAGGAGAGAGCAGACAAGGGAAAAAGTACCCAAGAAAGATGAAGAATACGAGGGAACACAAAGAGGGAAAGAGATAGCGTAAAGAAAGACATCGGCGACAACGGGAGGAGGCCTACGGGATGCATAAGGGATGGCATTACTTGAGAAAAGACGAGTCTGGAGGGGTGACCGCCCCTTTCTTTGTTTGAATCGTCTCGGTCGGAAGCGCCTTGCGTCTCCGAGGAAACGAAAAATGTCGCGTTACCTTTAGCTGCGTGAATTAATACACCGCGTGCATTTTTTTGTCTTGTTCGTACGGATCACACTTACTCGCTGTTAGTAATTAGAGGGTTGCTCATAGCTTTTTGTTTAACTTCAAGAGCAAGCTTTGATATTACGCGGTGAATAAATGAAACTGAAGTGTAACTGACTTCGATCGTTTTCCCCGATGAGCGATACGAAGTGGATGAAGAAGCTTTCGCTTGAGTTTTTGTTAAAGGAACATGTTGTCTCATAAGCTAGTAGGATCATTTCTTCATCATATACGATATTTATCGTAATCGAGGCGTTTTCAATGATATTGCTTTGTCGGAGTCAATTAATATGACAGAAACTTATTACGCGAGTTATCTTGCGCGAGTTATCTTGTCAATTAATATGATAAAAATCAATTATGCTATCTTGGCAAAAAGCTGAGGAAACCGGACGGTGACGAGAACAGGGAAAGATTCTGTTCTTGAGAGATCTTAAGCCGAACTTTCTTTAGACCTCTATTCCTTAGAGTCTCTTAAGACGTATCTCGAGATGTATCCATTTTGCAAGATCAAGAGCAGCATAAAAAGTTGTAGTTCTTTTAAGGGATCTTTTTTAAAACACAGCGCTCGATATAAAATGTAAATTTGAATTAGTAGAAAATTAAATAAAAATAAAATAATAATATCTTAATTTACGCCCTTGATATTTATAAAAAACAATTTTTTTTAAAAATAAATTTTGTAGATCGATTAT
>NW_017259222.1:1031425-1040031 GCF_001594045.1 Atta colombica
TTTATCTTTCAAATATTACAAAGATATTAACGATATTATTAGGTGTAGGAAAAAGTTCGTGGTGTTTTTTCAATGCCATCTAATGGGAAAAACGCCACGAACTTTTTCCCACACCTAATATTAATATTACAAAGATATTAAGATAAAACGTTTTTAAAAGCATTAATCGAAAATATTATAAAATGAATAGAAAATTCTGTATTATCATCTATTTTAAAACGTAAAAAATTTTGCATTTCCTTTAACATTAAAGGCAATGATATGTAAAAAAATTTTAATATACATCGTAAAATTGTAAATAATTGAGCATTCTAAAACGTAAAACTGTGAATAATCGATTTGCTTATGATTTTACGGTTACGATTAAAATTTTTTACGTGTGATAGTCTTAGAAGTTTTCATACACATCATTATAAAATTCCACTTCTTTTTCAAGAAAGAAAAAAAAAAGATAAAGTAAACAATTGAAGTTGAGCGTATCTCTCTCTCTCTCTCTCTCTCTCTCTCTCTCTCTCTCTCTCTCTCTCGCAATGCAAAGGAGAATCGATGTTGGAATGGTTGATTAATAAAATTGGCGATATCGACCGAAAGGTTCTCACTTCGATGCGGCACGTCCATGGGGATACCATTGTCTATGAAACGCTCTCGGGTCAGGAACCTCAAATCGCGGACAAACGAAGCAAGCTTCGAAATGCGAGCGTCGAACGACTCTCGATCTCGCGCGGAGCTCATCGCTCGCGTTATCGAACCTATCCAGGTTCAGCGAAATGATCGCCGCGAACGCGCGGCACGGCAATCGGATGACTCGCGGGCACGTACGCCGACGGATTTAAATTGCAAATTGATTTCGCTTCTTTGTAGTCAGCCACCTAGTGCGTACCACCTATCTTCGATACGTGACGCGGTAGCACATGCATCTCGCCGCCCGTAGCTTGGGCGCGCAAACTCTCTTCCCGGAATTAGTTCTAATCTCAAACGTGCTGGAGTTCTGACAGGTGTGCCGGGAATCCGGGTGACATTTTATTCTCGCGAAAAGATATCATCGATCATCATGAAGTTTTGCATCGAATCACATTGATGGGATTAGTATTGGCATCTGATGAGTAAGGCGAGACTCATAAATTTATATAGAATATTCATTTCATAAAAACTAATTAATTCTGACAATATCAGGATATAAATCTGTTTACCATTAAAATACAATTATGCAACAAATTTTTTTACTATTGTTGAAAATTTTCTTTATCGCACTAATAGATTCAGAAATATTTCGATTAAAAAATATGCGAGGAAATTTAATGAAAGAATATTTCATAATTTGGAGAAAAAAATCCTTTGTGTCTCTTTTTTATCATATTGAAGTTTTTTATTCCATAATTCTCATTATATTTTTATATTAACGATTTATTTAAATCATTATTTGCTTATATTTATTCAATTTTACTCTGTCTGACTCGAGAAAACATACCTCTAATGAGGTATTGAAAAAAAAAAAAATAGATAAAAAGAAAGTATGTATTATATTATTATAAATGATTGTTATGGACATTGTTGCATATACAATGCAAATGTATTTTGACAAACAACCTTTTTTGTTCATTAAATGATTTATATACTACTGCATAATAAAATGGAAAAATAATTTAATATCAGTCTTAAATCAAACATGCAAATTTGTGCGATCTTAAATTATCTGCTGTCAATGGTAAAATTCTCATTTTCATAAGTAATAATTTGAATTCAATGGTTAATTAAAAAGATGTTAAAAAAACGTGAAAATTTTCATAAAAAGAATAACTATATTAAACAATCTCTTAAAAATAAAAAAAATGGCTTTATATTTGCTAGACAATTTATAAAACAAAAAGTGACATAATTTTTTTAACAAAAAGAGACATAAAAATTCAATAAAATATTCCAATCTATTTAATAATTATATTAATTATTAATTAATCTATAATAATCAGTATTCGCTTCGAAATTTCCTTAACCTTTTTCAATACTTAAATTAATATTACTTAAATTAAACTATGAAAGAAAATTATTATAAACAATTTTTCACAATGTATAGTTAAAGAAAAAGTCCGAGTGTATCTTGACCCAATTGAATTCAATTATTAATCTTTACACATTACACAATAGTGTGTGTGTGTGTGTGTGTGTGTGTGTGTGTGTGTGTGTGTGTATGTGTGTGTGTATGTGTGTGTGTGTGTGTAATTATTTAAAAGCCTCCCAGACAACTGGCATGTCCAAAAACATAAGACGTCTTAAAGGCATTTAAAAAAAAAATTTTAAAGATATCTTATGTCTCAATTTGAAATTGTTTGTTATTTGAGCTTAAACAATAAGAGTAGCTGCTACTATTAATTCTTCTTGATAAAAATGATTTGATAAACAAAGATAAAAAGGATAGCAATAAGCACACTTCTTACATTTGCTCTGAAGAATATCCGCGAAAGCAGGATCGCTGTTAAAAAACTGGGTGGTCGGTTTCTCCAACGTATACAGGTATCTCTTTTCACTACTCCCTTTTTTCACTTGTGCTTTGATACAGCGACGCGATACGCTTGCATGTATCATCGTTACACGCGATCCCGCATTCTCTTTCTCGCCCATGCCGCGAGGAAATCCTTAATGCGACCCTCAAAGGGAAGCAGTAAATTACAAAGTAACGAGACCCGACAAAGGAAGACTCCTTAAGCGCCATTACAGAATGTATCTCGTTTAACGCACGGCGAAAAAAAAAACAGTGCGCGAAGATGTAACTAAATTATTTTCGCGTTCTATTTATAAGGAAATCTTGAGAAAGATATTTATAGCGATCGCGAATACTAGTGGTTCATATTTTATATCTTGTGGTTAAATGGAGCTGACTTCTTATTTTAAGACATCGTAGCGCGTTTCCTTGCTGAATCGCCGATATACAATCGCGTTACATAACCGCGTATCAATTTGAATGCTTATCGTAGGCGATGCAACGGCAATAAAACACATCACGTCAATCATCGGGATAATAACGGGCAATTATGTAGCAATTAAATCTTTTGCCCGCTTGCATCACCGCAAGCTAAGCACGTTGCAATTCGTCGGCTACATTGTCTGCAGGTAATATACCACAACTGATTTTAATTACAAATTTTAATCATGTTTCTTGCGCCGCGCGCAACGTCTCCGCTCCGCTGAGAAAACGTGATGCGTTGTTTCGGACTTTTTGCCATGGACGCATCTGCAAAAATAAATATGACGACGGTCTAGTAATTATCTGGTAAACGATTATGGTCGATCAACACCTTGAGCAAACCCGGATAACAAATATGCTAATGTTATATATTCGCACTCTTCTTTGTTCGTATATCGCCGACATTAACGCAACGTTTAAATCAACACAATACATAAATTTATCGCAAGTCATTTTCGATTCATTAATTATTGCGCTATTTTATTTTCTAACTGCGTCACATATAATTATTATAATTACTACCTATTTTCATAAGCTAAATTCGGAAAGTCGTTTTATCCTTCGATTTCCTTTATAAATAATTGCGTAGCATACAAAGTGCTTCAGCTGTAGGTATCGATAAAAAGTTTTAATTTTGAAATATTAATATAAAAATTTCACACTGAAATAAAGTCTAATAATATTAACTACTAAGTGTATATTGTTTAGCATATTAATATGCAAAATTTAATAAATAACCGAACATAATAATAGTATTATTATTATATAATAATAGTATTATTATTATATAATAATAGTATTATTATATTTGATTATTATCAGAACTTTTTTAAAATCGCACTTAAATTTCCGTAATCTTCCCTAAATTCATTGTACAAGATCATGATGCTTATTACGAGAGTCCGATGTGTGAACGTGTGCGAGTAGATAACAGAGACGAGAAAAGTACCATTTTTTTTTTACGTTGAAATAGAACTAGTCGAAGATAGATCTTCCAGCACGCGTAGTCACCACGTGATTATCCATCGTAAGTGTCTCCTTACGTCTTCGAACCTAATCTACACGGACGCTTCGTAGAAATCCATCGCGAAATATCGCGGCGATCAGCCCGTTTACTGTCGCCTACGACAGATCGTGTCAGAGCCTCGCTTAATCCCGCTCGGGCTATCAGGGAATCCGCCTAACGCGGCCTAACAATGAAACCTCAAGAAAAACGATCCTTGTCGGGGTAGAGACGCGGAGGAGAAAGCGAGACCTCGATGGGTTTCTTCGCGCGGCGCTTAAAGACGATTTCGATCGTTTACGACTTTAATAATTTAGGCGCGGCTCTGCTCGCGAGGCTTGACACGTTTTCGGTCGTAAACCGCGCGACTAAATCCGTATTTATGGGGAAGAGAAGACAGTCCGGCACGGATCGTCTCCTTCCTATATACCTTTCGCCTTCTTCGTCCGCCTCCGGTTCCTACGACGCTCGTCGTGGTGCAGAACGAAGGAATGGAAACCATCGACCGATCGAAATGAAGAACTGACCCTCTCGTGCCTTCAACAATTGATCGATTCGGGCTTGTCGACGAAAAAATACCTCTAGTTTACATTTTTGCGCGCGTATACACTCGCGAGAGCGCGCTTAGGGAACCATTTGCATTCATTAATCAGCATGAGATTCATTAATCAAATTCCGCGAATACAAGTTGCGCAACGCGTCAATCGCCAGCCTCGTCCGGCATCGCGAGAGGGTTATGTTCAATTAACTCGTTGCTTGGTGCGATCTGCATTTAGTCGCGATCGGTATCAGGTCGGCATGCTATACACGCGATCAATTGATATTAGGTCATTATAATATCGTAAAGCGGAGTGCGAACTGTTCAACATGCAAAACGAACACGTCAGAGATTGCTCATTTGCTAATTACTTCTCGATCCGGCAATTTCTTCGCGAAGGCTGAGATAAACCGTAGAGGTACAGTTTCAGTTTTAAAGCCACGAATGCAGATGCGCATTTAATAGCGAGAGGGGGAAAAAGCGTGGACGAGTCCAGCGATAATCGTGCGGTTGGAATTTTATGATCTCACCGAAGTTTATGAGAGTCAGGGTCATAAATTCGTCAATTTAAATTCATCGAGAAGATTATAGATACATAGTTCAGCAACTTTAATAATATTTACATAATTAATAGGAAATTTAAATCAAAACACTGGTATTTTACGGATCAAGTTTCAAAAATGGTATATCTGTCTTTACGTCTTCGTCTTTAGAACTAATGGCATAGAATAGCTTTAAATAAATACGTAAATTACTTAATAACGTTCAATTCTTAAAGATTAATGCAAAACGTTTTGCATTTAACCAATCAATATTCATAATAAAATCATTATCTAAGAATGACGAGTTATCTCAGAAAAATATATTCATTTAATACTAGTAATTAACTTTTACAGCCTAAGCATCATATACACTATAATATAATATAATTATAAGTATAATATAATTATAAATTGTAATAAAAAATTAAAAAAAAAATAACTAAAAAAATAACTAAAAAATAAATAGATTATTCTAAATCACAAGAGTCTTTAGTTCAACTATTCGTTACTATTTTTATAACATAATAATAATTATAAAAATGGAGCTTCTAGCCTTCATTATTTTACAATTATAATGAGAAATACTAAACTTTTCACCTAATATTATACTATTTATATTTATTATGATGAAATAAAATTGTCTCATAAAAACGAATAAAACAATTTGAAAACAAAATTAATCCATAAATAAATTAATCCATAAATAATGCGCGCGCGCGCATATCTGAATTTATAGATCGGGAGTTTGCTTCGACTGATTTAAAGCATGATCACAATATGAATAATGATTTTCGTGATTGTATCTTTTAAATCGATCGATTCGAATCTATTCTTTTATCAAGAGTGCGAGATCTGTTCCGCTTGATGGTGCATGCTGCCAAAGATAGAACCGGTTCTCCTAGACGAGTAAAGGATGCAAAGCCGATAAAACATCTGCAGGAATTCGTAAAGACGCGGTCGTTAACGTTCGCGCGCGGGCGGCAAGTTATTAAACATTTCAGTATGACGCATCGCGAAGTATCTGGAGTTACGGGTGTTCGTGCTACGCGTATAATTAGCCGGACTCCCGAGAGATAGGCGAGAAAGAGATACGAATGGGAAGAACCCGTGTTTGTGCCTGACACATTTTACGTGATTCTGTCGACGTGAGACGCGATCTCTATATTCTGCTTCATTTTGCATCACTTACCGAGGACGCGAACAGTAGAAGAGACCAGAGAGAGATTTTTCATTTTTCAGTTTCAAATTTTTACAGAAATTAAGACTTATCGAAAAAATAAATTCTACCAGCTATTGCATACATTTGACTATCTAATAATATTTTAATAATAAGAGAAAACTGATAACTAATATGAAAAAAAAAAATACATTTTTCTAATGCATTCAATCTGATTGAACTAACCCCGAGACTAAGATAAGGTGACTATAATGATATAAGGTAATTTGATTAATATTATTAAAATAAAAGTTAATGTATATTTAATCTTTACATATCAATAAAGCTTTCATAAAAATGTATTTTAAACATAAATATGTCTATAAAACTTTGATAAAAATGCATTTTAAACACAAATATATTTATAAAATAAAAAAATATAATTTTGTATCTTGTTATTAAATAACAATTTATCTAATCCGAATCGTTATTCGAATTACAGTTATAACAAACATAATAAGTTACCCTTTATTTAGAATGTATCTATACATGTTTACAAAATTATTCTTTTAATTATTCTTAATTACTCTTATGTTTTCATATTATTATTAACTACTTCTATTACACTTAAAAGTAATTTTACAAAAGAAAGAAGGAACATATGAACATATATGGACATATATTTCATATACAATTATAAGTTTATGAATATTTATACATGTTTATGTATAAATGATCATAAATATACAGTACAATTTATTATATTATTTATATATATATTTATACATATTTATATATATTCATTTATGAAAAATTTCTTATACATGTAATTTAACCATTATTGAATATTTTTATTATTAAAATTCATTAAAACTACAAAAATTATTGCATTATAGATGCATTTAAAATAAAAAAGACTACTCTCTAAATTCTTTTGAATGAAATTTCAAAGAGATTGAAAATACAGCTATATATGGAACAGAGTGAGATCGTCCTGGTTGAAAAAAAGTTGATAGAAAACGATTGAGAATAATAGGATTTTTATCAATTTGTATCGTTTTTCTGTAAGTTTGTATCATTTTCTATTGTTAACCTCACGAGAGCGATTCATCGGATATAAATCCTATCATATTTTATCGGATTTTATAAGATTTGTACAAGATTTCTACAAGATCTGATTCAAATTAGTGAATTTTCAAACCATATTCAAAACAATAGGATTTTTTTATCGTTCTTTATCAACGTCTTTACTAGGATATAGCGAATGACAGGTTTTCTAATCTAACAAACTTTAACGATTAATATTTTGATTCGCAAGGCAGATAATGCTTCTTTTTGCTAAATAAAAAAAAAATAAAAAATTTGTTTTGAGCAAAAACACATCGAATGAGCCTAGTTTTATCGAAATTAGACGTGAGGGAATCAAACTTATAACATTTACCACTGAGGTAAATCTTTTTAGAGGAATGAAATTGATATTGCCATTCATTTTCAAGAAATGAAACATTTTTCACTCTTTTTCAAAACTGACTGTATTTTCACTCTTTTATAGTAAGATTTCATTCCAAGAAGTTTAAGAGTAGGTACTATTAGAGTCGTTACCAAATTAGTCATATAGCCCCGTGTTGTGGTTAGTTTACTAACTCTATCCATTCACTTTTTAAAAACATTAATGATAAAAACATTGTATGATAACAAAGATAGATAAACAAAAGTCTGTTGGACTTTATTAAGTAAGAACTGCATTTACTATCTAAATGGAAATTAAACATCTCAGACAATTATATACAATTATAGAACAAAAACTTTGAAGAATAAAAATATTCACTTACGTGTACGATTTTTTAAAATTGTAGTGTAATTTCTAATACAGACGCGTCCGCCTCGAGATCTCATAGCATATTGAGCGGCAGTCGTCGCTGCGTGTTCAGACATGTTTATGTTTACGCATATTTCGCGATTTGTTTATAACCTCGTAGCCTCGATTATTCTACTTACCCCTATAGTTTACTGACCCTGGTCTCCCCTATAATTCATCTACGCTTCTTCAGTCCTCCTTACGCCCTGCAATAAAAAAAAAATACGATAGATGAAACAATCCGTGTGCTCAGCGTTAATAATGTTTCAACACATTACATATTAATATTTATCAATATACATAATTCAATATGCTAATTTTCACATATGGCTAATGATGTTGTACCTTGAACATTGGCTTATTTTTTGTTATTATCATTACTTCTTATTATTTACTTCTTTATTATTTATTTCTTTTTATCTTGATTTTTTGTTGTTTTTACTATTTCAAGATTTTACACTGACAATAAGAGAAAAAAAGATTGCGTTTATAATTTAACTATAATTTATAATCATTTTCGGTGTCAATTATATCAATATATATATATATA
>NW_017259222.1:1040063-1045673 GCF_001594045.1 Atta colombica
TTTTATACTATTATACAATATTATTACTAATCTCATAGCAGTAATAAAAAATAAGGCTCCTAATCATAATCGGTTTATGATATTGTACAATTATAGTTACAAATACCAAAGAAATTTTTCCAATATAATAGATAAAATGTTACAAGAAAAACAAATAATGGCTGTACAAATTTTCATTAAAACTCATCGTAAGATGTGTATCTTACCTAAATTATTATAAATATATTAATCAAACAATAATTAATCAAATAATTAATTAAACCAACAATGTTTCGCGTTGCGTAAAGTCACCGCGCCAGAGATGCCACAATGTGCATCGCGATGAGATAATACACGTAAAATGAACCTCGTTTCTAATCCTTTCATAAGATAAACGACCTAGTGACTGGACATATATACATATATCTAGATACTTACAAATTTATTGTTACTAATTTCAATTTTTTAATTACAATATTATAATTTAATGTATTTTTTATTTAAAAATTATATTTAAAAAAGGATTTGAGATTAACAATATAAATAAAGTTTTGTGTAAATTGTAAATGTCCAGTCATTGGGACGTTTACCTTATGTATGCAGGAAGAAAGATGCGGCGGGCCTCTTTAGCGGTTCTTTAAACATTCGAACACGCGACAATGAACGGCAAAAACAATAGTCTGTCTTAATCAGCATAATTTTTATCTCTTGAAAGCGTTAAGAGGAAGATCGTCACCGGTGCTGGAAGAGGAAAAGTGATAGAATGTGACGGTGAGAGAGGAAGCGTGACGTGCTGTCGGCGCAATTAAAGCGACATTAATTAATTGTTAGCATAACAATGCGACCGGGTTAGCCACAGAGATGTACGCGCGAATGGCGGTCGACCGTAAGGCCTCAGGCCTTCATAAATTTACATCCTTCGCCGCGAGAATCATTTTTTACAGCCGTTAAGAGAACACGTAGAAGAAAAGGAGAGAAAGAGGGAGAGAGACAGTGGAGTTTGCGGACCTACAGCAATGCAACGGCCATATCATGGGTCCCCATAGTGTTGTCCATAATAACCATCGATGTCTCGCCCCAGGCGCGGAAGATGCCCCCAAGGTTCGATCTCGTTATCCGTTGTATGTTTCGATCAGGACATTTTTTAAGCTTTACATTCGGACTGTATTTCTCGCTCATTTAGGACAAAATAATCTCTCTTTTAAAGGTCCATGAAACTCTCTCGAGATTTATTCACGTTGAAAATCCAAAGTTGTTGAAAATCCAAGTGCTTAATGTGAACTGACGGGGTTTTTCACATAATTTGTTTTTAATAAATAGATCAAGCGTCAACAATATGTGTTTACAGATTTTATGGACAATGCATTAGCAATGTAGAAATTTTTGTCACTCTTCTTGTTGATCATCTGTGAATAGAATTAATTTCATAGAATATAGACGTCAATTATGCTATTAAAATTTTTTAGAATGTAATATGTTGTCTTTTTTATATTTTATTATTTTTATAATTTTTTATATAATAAAGAGTTATTTTTTTACAATTAGAAAAAAGAAGTAAATCTTATTTTTTCAAATTAAAAAGTAATATAAATACGTGAAACTAAAATATGGTTAATCTTGACAGATACAGTAATTATCGAATATCTCCACCAAACATATTAAACATGATCTTGAATCTTTATTAGACAAATGTCCGTCACAATCGGTTGGATTGCTGAGTGAACTTGAACAATTTTAGTAATCTAAGAGTAACGATATAATAAAAAAATCAATAAATTAAAAATGATTGTAAATAATCTGAATCATGCGCCTCTTTCTTTATCTTTTTTTTTTTAAACAGTAATTAATGTCACCATCACTATGATAAGAGGAACATGTAGCGTAGAGCCACGAAGAATAGAAAAATGACACACGCATACTTTGTAGTAGTTCAAAAACATTCTTAACATAATTCGCAAGCTAGACAGGACTCCTCGGTCTTAATTTTAGATGACGAAGAAATGCGGTCTATTTTTCGTGTAATAAATGCGATTTGCTCGGCTGCCAGTTGTTTCGGTTACCGAGGCGACTGGCTATTTCCGACGATACGATACGTTCTTGAAATCCGAAAAAAAAGCTTTGTATAACGACGTCCGAGTATCGACCTCGTTATTTCTCGCTCCGTTAAAAGAGATATGCGATCGTAACGTGAGACGGGCCGTGGGTGGTTCGGCGCACGAGTGCCTTTAGATAAGTTATTTTTAATGTCCTCTAGTGCCCGAAAAGAGGAATGCATCGGAGCCATTATAAACGCGTACTGAGACAGACTGCATGAATTTTTCCGTCTGTAAAATCGCAGCAATCCGCTTTATCGGTTTTATAAGAGATCGATACAGCATAGAGTTCTTCGATTTAAGATACCAGTAAGTAAGTGAAATTATCTCTTTATATATCTGATCCTTCAAACAGTCCACATTATGTCGGCATTCTGGCAAGAATCCATTAACGAGTCTAAAAACACGATTTTGGGACACAAATGTAATTATAGCTTTACAGCCGTTGTAAAAGTCAGGTATGGCATCTAATAAATGCTACCGAGCTTTCAAGAATTGTCATGTCCGCTATTTTTGCGAATGATATAACGAACGAATTATTGGTTGTCCCAAATTGTAGCTACGTGACTACGTAGAATAAATTTAGCGAAAATTTGTGGCCTCCGAGATGTGGCGATTAATGTATGTCGGATTTAATGAGTCCTACATAAACAGGAAAGAATAAGTTTCTTAATTAACGTCACTGTGTATAACTCACTAAGACAAGCCTGCCGCTTTCGAACTTTGTGACTTATGCCTGAATACCGATGATATTATTCTTCACTGTCGCGTAATACGTTCGACAAAATTAATTTCCTACATTTATGGATGATATCACCGGATAATATATGCATCTACCAAACATCATTAATCGTGTTTTCTTATGAGCGATAATTCACGTCTCTTAAGTAAAATTGTTATTAACGATCTGGAATACCATAGCATGATTAGTAAGCAGATGCCTCATTACGGTTGTCGACAATAAAGTAATATCGCGGATGCCCGTGTCTCCAGAAAATAGTGCCGATGGCAGTCTAGTAGCGACATTTTTATCGTCGTCTTTACGATATTCCCTTCTTGTGTTCGTGTACCTCCATTCCCTCACGCCATTATAGACGCTTCTCAAAAATCTTCATTCGGCAATTTCGATCTCGCCTCTCTCCCTTCCTCTCACTCTCTTTCTCTCGTTTTCTGGACATATTTTATTCGTGATGTCCTGCATTAGCGTCGCGCGCCCGTGTGTACGTTCGCGTGCATGTCGGATGGAAACACAGTGACGAGGCACGTGGGCGAAACGAGCAACCGAACTGCACAAAGTGGACGCATCTCGCCTCACTTCGAATTAATATAAACAGCAACGAATAACCGCCTACATCTGCCCCTTTCTCCGACCGTTCCGCTGATTTCAGCGTGCTGGTAGTCGATCCGATGGTAAAGGACAACTTCCTGCTCCCTTTCCTCCTCGGCAGGAGATTTCACCCTCCCCCTCTGCGCCCACTCTCGAATCCACGAGCGATCGTGGACCGCCCGCGGTGATCCTCGCTGGAGACTTCTAAATCCTTCGCGAATCAACGAGATGGCGATCGTTACCGATCTTTGCCTCGGTGATGGCCCTTCGATTTTGCCAAAATTTTGTCGTAAACTCGCGGCGGGTCGTGATAGAAAACACGAAGACATTGCTTTCCGCGCACGGTATAAAAAAGATTCAAGCCAAGATGGTTTTTATTGCGTTTTATTTCGTGAGCGATTTTTTGGAAAGTGGAACGAACTCTGTATGCCTGCAGAGAGAGTTTCGCGAGTTTCCTTCAAAATCGTGTATGCAAAGGAATAATTCTCAGTCTCGCGTTGACTTCAAAACGGCTTGTCATATATAATAGCGAAAGTAGAAATCGTTGACCTTTTTAAATACGTTACATTGATGAAATAAAGAAAACTTTTTTTATTTATACTTTTTACGAAAAGAACGATTTTGCTGCTGAAGTGTCTAAAAATTTATCTATAAGAAGAAAATAATTTTGTTGGACCATAAAAATAATTATATGAGACGTTCAAACTATTGCTAGAATGTGAAATTTTTTGTAGCAGTTTTATGGACCATTAAAATAATTGAGAGCGTCCAACAAAATTATTTCCAGATCTCTAACTAATTAAATTTTTAAATAGATACTTTAGCAAAATTATTCTTTCCGTGTGTCAATAAAAACATAATAATTCTCTTTCAGCTGCATTAAATATAAAAGTTATCAGATTTAATATTAATGTGACCTCTAATATTTTGAAAATATTGGCTCTATGATAAGAAAAATTTCTGACTGAAAATATACAAACCAATAAGATTTATCATATCAATCAGAATTTCAGTCATCATAATTGAACATTTGGATTATCTCAGCTAGAATTATAATAAGACTTAACTAGAAATTTTTAATTTGATCATTTTTATCAGAAATTTTTCTTAGTACGAGAATCTAAATTTAAAAGAAAAAGATAACAATACACAGCCACGATAAACAAAACATTTTGTTTGGTACAGAGTGAATAATATTGGATTGTCCGGAAAGTTCGTGCCGCAAAAGATTTAAATTTAATAAATGAAATTAAAAATTTAAATCTTCTGCGTTTCAATTTTCCTTCAAAATCGGCACGAACTTTCTGGCCAACCCAATAGTTAAACTTTCCATTCGTAGAACGAATTCTCTTTCGATCATTGAAAGCTATGATAACATTCGATCGACCCAGATCGATCTTGGCGCCGTTTTCTATGAAACTTCGATCGCGTAAGTGTTGTGTCATATCGTTCTTTATTAGCCGACATGCATTTCATCGAAATTCCACCATCGAAGGGCTATCGCCTCGAGGCACTTCCCTTTGTGGAACATGACGTGGGCGCGCACGCGTGGCGTTGAATAATTAACTTCGATCAGCGCCGTCGTAGGTTTTATCCTAATTATCGCGCGACTCGACTCGTTCTTGCCACGCAGCGGCGCCCCAACCAATCATAGATCGTAGAAAGATGATCGACGAACGCGATCGAGAGAACGAAACGACGAAGGAATGGAAAGTGAGGCGAGTAAGCTTTACATTCCCACCGTGTTTGCTATAAGATCTCACGTATGTATCGAGACGGATTTAGAAATGTTCAAATTGTGTATATAGGTTTTAGAATAATAGTAAATAATAATGTTCGTACTTTATTTAATTTTATCACATATAATAAAAGAAATTATGAAGCTTAAAAGTATTATAGAATTACATATATTATATCTTATACAACATCTTCGAAACGTTAAAGTAATTAATAGAAAAATAATTAATCAAAGAGAAAGAGAGAGAGCTTTGTTAGTTCAAGATAAATGTGCGAGTTGTTTGCAGAAGTGATTACGACATTAAAGGGAAGAATCTTGTTTCAAAAGGTCAAACGCTAAATCATACGTCAGTACTCGATGTCATCGGGCGATTTATCTTAAATTCAACCGGGTAAAAAATTTTTCATATAAAAATATATGAACATGTATAATTATATTTGAAATATTCATTTTTTCCTTTGGATAATCTTTGA
>NW_017259222.1:1045773-1081020 GCF_001594045.1 Atta colombica
AATCTTACTCCAAAAGAATGAAAATCTGAAAATATTCTTATTCAAGAATAAATTTGTTCACTGATACTTTTTTTAATAATAGCAATATTTTAACTCTTTTAGCGTGAGATTTTACTCGATCCCATAAATTTAGAGAGTAAATAAAATTGCATTATACAACATTCTATATATAATTGTATATACATATGTAACTTTTCTGTACGATTATTTATGTATTTATATATCATTACACATGGAATTTTTTTCTCACTTCATTAAACTTTCTATAAAAGAAGTAATTATGCATACTCTTTTAATTATTTTTCCTGCATATACAAACAGATATGCAACAAAAGGAAACATATATTGATTTTGTATAAAATTATACATATTTATTCAATGTTCTTATATAAAAATTTTTTTTCCGGAAATCTTTCTATTCGTTATTATTTTTTTATGATAATCAGCCGTGAATGGAGAGAGGCGGCGGTCATTTTTATCAGAATCGGAATGTGGAAACGCGAATCATCGATGTGTTACAAACGGAGGGAACAAAAGCCGCGCGTCTCAAAATAAACGCGTCGGCGGATCCGCGATACGTCTTTTACTGTGGTCCCCCATCATCACACGTCTGTTTTTTGGCATTTTGCCAATAAGCGTAAGATATGGATCCCGTCTCGAACCATACCGCGGTTTCGGCTCATCGAGTTACACATTATTCAAGAAAACGCGCGTGGCCTTAAATAATCCTGGGCAACGGATAATTTCTCGAACGAGCGCACGCATCGGCGTGGCGTTCCGAAACGCAACTTTGTGTTAAGCGGCAAAGTCGTCGTACGATTCATCTCTCCTCTACCTGAAATTTCCATTTAATTTATACTCTTTCCCCATGAAGAAGATTCGGCAGTAAACATCGAGAAGGTCTCTCCTTTATTTTGCTAAAATATTAAATGCCAGGAGGGAAAGATATACGCGTATTACTGTATATAGTTTACATAAGTGCGATAAAGAGACGCGCGTCGGGTTTTATCGACGTTTCACTTCTCGTGTACATTTTCGTGTCGTAAATAATTTCCCGAAATGTCCATTGAATTGTTCGCACGCGCTCGTTACGCCAGATAGTCGGAGAGAAAGAAGGAGAAAGACAGAGAAAAAGAAAACCCTATCTCTTTCTCCTGAAGATGCGCTCGACGTTCAAATCAGCGACTCCGACTCATCCGATCCATTCCAAGACGATTCGTCTTTACCTCGACCTTCCACCTTCCCGCACTTTTTCAAAAATGGCGACGTTCTCAAGCCGAGTTGGGCGACGGAATAGCGCAATACGGCGCGGCAACGGGATTGCGAAATCGCCGTGGAAATAATGACGGGCGTAGATCGTAGACTGAGGCCAATTTGCATCTGTAATTACCACGGCGCGCCGTTAATAACTAATTAATGAGAGAGCCTTGCTGGGTTATGAGCTGGGTGACGTAACGCCAACCGCCTCCGGATCGCCGCCGCCGACTGTTAATTGATCGGCGATTAATCAACGGTTCTATCTATTTTTATCCTTTTCCCTTCTTTCTGCGCGTGCCGTTCATTCGCTCCTTGAATCCTTTACCTTAGATACGCATTTCCAATCTTCTGTCAATCGCGAGAATCTCGGAACCATCGATTATCGAGAATTTCATGAAAATGATAATAGTGTCCCCTCACAGAAAGAACGATTTTGCTCAAGTAATTAAAAATTTAGATAGATCTTAGCTAGATAGATCTAAAAATAATTTTGTTGGATTATTAAAATAATTATATAAGACATTCAAATAAAATAATACTGCAAAAGATTTGATATTATAGCAACTTAACTATCCTATATAATTATTTTGATAGTCCAAAATTTATTATTCATATCTGGTTGGATTTTTACTTTAACTAGATATAGATTTAAAAATAATATTGTTGGACCAACAAAATATTGGATTGTCCGGAAAGTTCGTGCCGATGTTGAAGGAAAAGTGAAACGCAGAAAATTTTAATTTAATAAATGTAAATTAAAATTTAAATTTTAGTCGGCACGAACTTTCCAGACAACCCAATAATTACAGGAAACTGAAGCATAAGCAATGCTGCAAAGAAATTTGTCATAACAATCAGCTTCAGTGTTCTATATAATTATTTTGAAGACCTAACAAAATTGTTTTCAGAATTGTATATCTAACTAGAATCTTCAGATATTTCAGCAAAACCGTTCTTTTCGAGTGGTAGAATTTACAAGCGCTGCCGAGCGTATTAATTATGCCGCGCAACTAATTGCTCATCCTGAGCGACGTGGCGATTCTATTCTTTCTTCTTTCAAATGTGTTGCACGTGTATGCATGAGTGCGCACAGTTTACGAGCAATTAAAAAAATGAAAAATTGCACGTGCTACGTGGAGGCTCCTGAGCTCACTCAAGTCGTATCGACGTAATTTCACAATATTTTTCCTCGTTGGTAGCGAAATCCTATAGCAGATGCAGTCACGATATCAAACTAGTAATTCAGATCGCCATTCTGGCGGTCATTTGCGTTATCGTTAATCTCAATACGGTTTACATTCCTCACGATCGTGAATTCGACGTTCTTTACATGCAAAGCGCTGCAATATTCATCGCAGAAGTACATTACGACAAATCACTCTCTTAGCTTTGCTTAGACAAAATAAAGACTAACTTGTAGACTCGACATTCATCGATTTCCAATCAAACTGATTCTCGCAATGAACTTGAATTGCGCCAGCGCAAGTCTCGAGCGAACTCGAGGGCTGCGAGAAGATTTACAAGCGGACTGATAATCCACTTCCGAGCTGCGATCTCCAAAGATTAATGATTAAATTCATTTAAATTCGAATTCGTTTAAATTTACTTCGATTTTACCTCATTTTCACTTGGAGCGAGCCGATTACGCCGATATTTACAATACCAGTTATCCATCTCACGCCGCATCCTTCATCAAGGATATCCCTTCATTTGCGCACGTATCGCTTCCGGTAGCACACGTTCACATTAGTCTGCACTTGAAATTTCAAGAATTGCGGACCCCACCGATCATTCACGCAACTCGAGGAAAATCAACCGGTACAAGGCCCAATAGTATTACGCGGAGGGGATGTCTTCATCAAAGGGAAGGCAAACAAACCGAGGGCCCGAACAGACTTCCGGTGGCGCCATCGACGACGTCGACGGCAACGAGGACGACGACGACGACGACGACGACGACGACGACGACGACGACGACGACGACGACGACGACGACGACGACGACGAAAGACGTCTCGCGCGACACGCACACGTGGTGGGGGCGTCTGCGGCCGCTACTACGGCAGAACTAAGGGGTTGTTTGCCCCGTCGCACGGCTTCGGGGGGTCTCCAACGACTCCGCTACCCCACCAGCCCCGCTATTTTGCATAGGGCCTGCGCGTCGAAGGCGGCATACACACCGCCACCCGCTATCTCTCCCTTTCTCTACTTCTTTCTCTCTCTCTTATTTCATCCCGCACAGTCGCGTCTCTCGCGGACCCTCGTTTTGCTCCGCTAGCCGCCTATCTCCTTCGCTACTTCCCCGCCCGCGTACACTTCGAGGGGCACACACTTCGATTTGTCGAATCCGCGTTTCGCGGCTCTTTCCTGGTCTTTTCCGCGAAGGGAAAAGAGGTTCAATCCCTCGTCTTCCGTTTCAACCTTCTCCGCCTGCCCACCCTCTCCGTCATCGCATTTCCCTTTGTCTTTCTTTCTTGTGTCGTATGTTTGCGCGTACTCGCTCTTTTCAATCGCTTTTTATTTATTCCCGTTGCCTCGATGTTGCGCGGCTTCTCGGTCATTTCCACCATGGAAACAAGAGGCGAGCTAGAATGAGGAAATCTTCTATCTCAGCAGCGATATTGTTGTAAATTATACTAGGCATTTCACAAATAACGCAACGTACTTGTGAAATGCCTATTAAGAATACTTCCAAGGATGAATATCTATCTAGCGAATATCAAATATTAAGATGAAGATGGGGATGACACAAGTAATAGAAGCGATGATTAATGGGCAATTCATCATGTATCGTAGAGCACAAATATTTTTTTAAAAGTTACAGATACAGTGGCTTAATACTTAAAACACAACACCTTATTTCCATTAATTTCATCGTGTTTCTGAAATATTCGTATTTCCAATCGAGATGATTGAGATTCTTTCTTTCTGTTTTATCTCGATATAGATATTATATATTATAAATGTCGAAAACACGATATCTATTTTTGCCCTTCTTTCATCATGTCATGACTATAAATTGACTGCGTTTAACATTTCACATTGAATGCGATTACATATGTCGGTTCCGAGTACTAACTTACGAGTTTCTTTCGAATTCGTAGAAATTGCGAGGCTCATTCGTGGTCAAGAATTAGGTCGATGTGACGAAGCAAACGTGACGAGAATGGTGTAAACTAGTAGTTAAAATTATAATAAGAGCGGCGTCCGCTTTTTCCAGACAATCTTCGAGAAATTGACTGAGAAGGCAGCCAATTGGCAGATGGATTTCAGATGTAAGATATTCGAGTACAATAGCGATTCCAAACGGAAACTGCGAGAATAATGCATCACACATATGACAAGAGACGTTAGTAATAGCAAAACTTTATCACTTAAGGATCCACGAAAACTTACTTTGCACAATTGCTCGTGAGAATTTATTCAATAATTACGATTTAAAATTTTTTTAATCACTAAATGCTAGTCTTGCACAAATAATAGATATTAATTAATGTTAAATTAGAATAGATATAAATTATTTAATATTTTTATATGGTAAGAATATTAAACTAATGTAATAAAAAAAAACTATTCTATAGAATATTTTTGAACAATTTTAAGTAAAGTTGTGCCATCACGATTAAAGATGTGAAGATAAGCGTACTAAGTTTTACGATATTCAAATCATCCTGAGTAATTTACACAATTAATTATTCAACACAGCCATTTCTTCGGTGAAATTGTATTACCGGGATGCTGGAGCCAATCAACGGCGATTCCCTTTCCTGGGCGAGCAAAGGGTTGTAAAGCATGGGTGGGCGAAAGTTAGTTAACGCCTCCGCGTAATTAAGCAAAGTGAGGATCGTGGTAGACACCGAGAGCAGATCCACGCTCCACCCAGCCTCCGTGCGGAGAGGACAAGAGTGGTTCAACCCTCTCTGCAGAGAGGACGACAGGTCGGGCCTCATTGGAGGTGGGTTGGTTAGCGCATGTATAATTAGCGCAAGCAGAAACGGGAGGGTTCCGGGAGGGAGTGAGGGCAAGGATGGAGTGAGAGGAAGACAGTGTCCCGACGGGAGACAGGGTGGAGCCACCCAGTCGGCGCATGTGCCAGCATCCCTTGGAGCAGGAGATATAATATATTCATAACGTGCCTGGCCGACGTTCTATCTCCGTTTCGGTGCATTGCTCCTCTGCGAAACTCATTTCAATTCAATGCTAAGACTGACCGCCGGTTAATCGATCTGTTCTAGCTCTTGCACACAGAACGTAGAAATGTTTGCCACGTGGCAAGAAGCTAAACGATAGCCATCAGAAAAGTTCCTACAGAAAAGTGGTGCATTGATTGAACCAGACGGGTAACTTTCTATTGAGCGGCAAGCGTCCTGTGTGCAAGAATCTTTAGGGAATGAAACAGATCTGTTATAATTTTATTTTCTATATGCAATCTATGTTTCTTGTATATAATATACGTTAACTATCTTTTCTAGAAAATTCCATTTCATTACGGCGAATTATGTGTATCACAATCGCATTTAGAGAAAAATTAACATCCAATGTCTAGATGTTACGCGAATGCTATCGATAAATAACAATCAAGTTTAACATTTATTTTCTTCGTATATAGAAATGAGAAACAGCAGACGCTTTGTGTATCCTGTAAAGTAATAAGTTTCAACGAAAACGCGATCAAAGTAAAATTCAAAGATGTAGCGTATGTTTAATAAAAATCTTGTCCCTTTATTCGTGGCAAATATCCTCGATTACGATTATTTTCCATTATATCATAAGCCTTTCACTCGGTTATGTTCAAAGCTAGTAGCATTAAGAACTTGAGTATTCCTTTTCAATAATATTTCTCTTGGAAGAGAATAATGATACCTGCCAGTCATTAGGTATAGCACGCGTTCGTCAAACGGAATCTTTTATTAGAGACTCTGTACTTAGCAACTTAACGTCGCCAAGTTTTAGTTTGTATTTAAATAATATCGTATTTATTCATAAATCGTCAGTTTTCGTATCGCATGAATATAAGTTCGAATCGACAAATTTTATATTAATATTAATAAATACCGGCAAGATAAATGATAATAAAAAATTCTTGTAAAAAAAGACTTAATTTCATCAGCACGGCGTAGAAGCTTTTTCAGATAAAGACGACGAGATCATCACCTCCGCGAACTCATCGATAAAAAGGAAAAAAAAAAGAGAAGATGAGTGAAAGAGAAGCGCGAGAAACTCTCCGATGTGTGCCGTGTATTTTTGTCCGGATCCTAGATAACCCGGTGTGCTTTTCCGGATGCTTGAACACGACACATGTCCCGGCCGAACAGACTTTTCCCTGGTCGTGTCGTGGTCGGAGGGTTCGTCGTTGGGTCAGCGTCGCGACAACCAGGGAAAGAAGTCTGGAGGGTACTCTGCGGTTCCACCCCCGAGGACACGGTGTCATCAGGCGCAATTAGGGACGACTCTCGGTCATCAACGCGTGTACCATGGCTTTTCCTTCACGTGTCGCGTGGTTGTGTGTGTACAACCATCGTCGAGGCGAACCCCCGTGACGGGGGCAGTTTCTCCCGTACTATTTCTCTCCTTAATTCCGTTTCATTCCCCTATGAGACGCACTCCGCCTCGACTTACGTCTCTCCTTCTCCTCCACTAGCAATGATTCGTCTATGCTTCTTCGTTCCATTCTATGAAGCTCGTTGCAGTCGACTATGGCGTATACGATTACTCCTGTTATACACAATTATGTATCGATTCTTATAATTACTCGTCAACTCTGTGTGGAAATACGTTATAGAAGGTGTTGTTACGACGGAAAAACAAGAGTTGCCAAACTTGTAACTTTCCAAAATTCAACAAGATTTTTCAAAGCAAATATATAAATAATCCTATAAGCTTTATGCAAAAATTGTATTGGTATGTATCAGTGCATTTCGCTATTACACTCCTAATTCTAAGGAGAATACAATTTTTATTTTTTCATAACCATATTATTTCTATATTTTCTTCTATATTTTTCCGAGTCCGAACTTCCGACACAATAAATTGACATTTTAGACCAATCATTTTTTAAGCTCAAACTTATATCTATATACATAAAATAGTTCGAATATTTGTTTGAATTCTTAGTTTATTTCATATAAATAGTCGAAAGCTAATATGAGAAATCTCTAGACAAAAGATTTAGTTAAACAGATAAACAAGGTTTTATCAAGTTTTAATCTGTGATAATAAACGCTAACGCATGCCAAAAACTCCAAATCTTTATAGAAAATCATTAATAATCATTATCTAGATGTCCAACAAATATTGTCTTACTAATAAATAGTTTCACAAGTAGACAATTTCTGTAAATGCTGTCGATAAAATGCAGTTCAACATAAATTTCTACTATTGTAAGTTTTTATTAGAGTATGAAGTCTTGAGGGACAATGGAAAATGTTTTATCTGTCTACAAAACAATGAGTTATTATCAATACTCGTATCTTGATTATATCGAGTTTTACACGAATTTTACCATATATTAACTGACAGATGTATATTTTATTATAAACTATATATTTCGAGAACATTACTCGACCATAACTATCGAGCTTCTCTGTTGTTAGTGCTGAAGTCGGTACCAAGCCGGACAATTATCAACTCGAATGGCACAATTACAGGCTGTAATTTTGCGTCTACCACGTAATACCGGGAAGCCGATTGTTTGCGCTAGGCAGAAACGTCGTTGCGGACGAAGAAAGGGGCAAAAGTAATCTGCGAAATGGATGCGAGGGAGGCAATCGGTTAGAGGTTCGTTTCGCCGAACAAATTGATCTCAGTAGGCGCAAATTTACAGCGCGGTGCGTGATAAATAAGTCCCGCGGCCGCGTTTCTATTGTTCTGTGAAAAGCGCCGCGCCGGTGTGGCGTACGTACGATTACAAACGCAGATAGCAGTAATTGCACCTGCAACCGTGACATGCTACACTGCAACAATTTCCTGCAGTACAGGTATTTACCGCAATAGAAGGGTAACTGCGCGACACATCAAGCTCTACCCGGCGATCATTATAGCGATTTATCGCGTTCCTTCCTCTCTCCCTCAACCCGTATCAATAGATGCATAAATATCAGACTAGTTGATTTATAGCTTGTTCGATTAAAAATTATAGAGATCTGATATCTATAACAGGTTGAATATTTATATCCTAAGAAGATATAAATACTGGGCAATATATTTCAAAAACAGCATACATTTTTCAAGCAGAATTTATTCAATTCCGACTTAATTAAAATTGGATTTAATTTTAAATTAAAAATTTAACGTTATAATTAATAATAATACTATAAATTAATTTATAATACTATAAATTAATTATCTAGATTTAAATTAAAAATCTTAAAGCTATAATTAAATAACGCAATAAATATAAATTAAATAATTTATTTAAGTTTAGATTTAAAAACTGAAATAACGAAATATAGATACAACTTCTGACATAACATTGTCAATGTGTAAAGCTTGATTAAATATAAAAGTTATAACTCGCGGATTAACTCCACTCTCATAGCTTCTGGTAAATACCACCAATGCGAGTCACGTGAGACGTCGTACATACCTATATTAGCCCCGGCTATGAGATTGCACCAGGACGCAACAATTCCGCGGAGAAACCGCTCTGTGCAACGTAGGGTGGGAGGATCGTGCAAATTTAAATAGACAAGGATTGCGGGTCTACAATATCGGAGGCCTGTGCGTAAAATTGCGAAAGTTAATAATCCCCGGCTGCCAGGGACGTAATAAGCTACGCGTTTAGCCCGTGTGCAAGGGCAAGTAGCGGCAACATTCTTTCGGTTACAGCACACTTGCCGCGAGCGCGCATATGTGTGTGTGTGTGTGTGTGTGTGTGCGCGCGCGCGCGCGCGCGCGCGTATGCGTGTGCGTGTTCTGCATACGTGTGTCGTACATGACTGTGTCCGTACGCGAGCGCGTCGCGATCGTTCGTGAGCTCGCGTATTGTGTTCGTGCCCTAAGGATAGAAAGGGACGCGCTTAGTTGAGGCTCGATGTTTTTAATAAGCGCTCGACCTGTAGCACGTACTGGATATTACCGCGACACCCCCACCAGGGCGAAGCTCTTACAAGGGTTCCTTCGTTCTCGTGCTCGGCCGAGGACTATCTCGCTGGAAAAAGTGAACGATAAGGGTGAAAGAGGACAGGAGCGACGTATACATATACACAGTGGCCTCTAATTAACTCACACCGATCTGGTTGAAGGTGCCACACTGTCCCTCGTATAAAGGAGACAAGGATATCACGAAGGTCGCACCCGCGACGTTCTACGCACGGTCGATGCAGCGCGAGCTCTGCTAATAATCCCCTGGAAAATTTCACTGTAGCACCAACAGCTTCAACGGCGGAAGTTAACACATCATGGAGAAAAGTTAAAAAAATCCTTCTCAAAAATTTGACCTATTGAACAAAGTTGTGTTAACTAGAGATCACTTTAACTCTATTTTTGTCTCTACATTTTTGCTTCCATTTAATTATATCATTCGTCTGGAAAGGTTTCTTTCTCAAAAATTGAAACATAAATATAAATTAGCAGGGCTCGCGCTGCATGGCAAACTTTCTGGATAATTTGGAATTATTTTTTAGTGAAAAAAATCTTTAGGCTTAGACAACACAAACATCAGATGTCAAGTCGATACTGAACTCGTTTAAGATTTTAGATAATAATAAATAATTTCTTTTATTATATACAAATCTTGATCTTGACTTCTTATTTCACGCAAAAAAATATTATTAAGCATCATCATTCGTTTTGACTGAGTACTTATGACCTTCTTCGTTCATTTATGAAACACATCTCGATTGATTTTCATTTACTATTGGATAATGTAATAAGAAATGTATTTTGACATATTTTCCTATATAATTTTTTGGTATATAATACGAGATACTAACGCGTCTCCATATTTTCCACTCAAGACGTTAAATTCGAGAATTAATTGTGAATAAAATATTTAATAATCCAATCTTATAATATAAAATGTGCGTGTTAAATTGATAGTTAAATTCATTGTTGCGTCATTTCCGCGATTTGATTCTCTTTATTAGGTAACTGCAAGAGTAACTGTCAGCGCAAACATTTTTTGACAGCTCACAAAGATAAAATTATGATGATCTGTATACTTGTATATTTGTATAATTGTATTTTTGCACAATATATTGTATAATATTGTGCGAAAGTTAAATAACATACGCTTAGCGCGCGTCTGTGTTGTCTAAAAAAATATTTTTAAAAACGCGATAAAAATAGTTATTTAAGGAAAAATTGATATAAACGTTACTAATGAATCATTAAAATTAAGAAATTAATAAAATTAAAAAAATTCTAAATTATTTATGATAAATTCACTGACAATTGTTTAAATAGGTTTTTAAAAAGCTCTTAAACACGCTGTAACATCCTCTTGCAAATATTCAATGATAATATATTTCTTTCTATCTTTTTTCTCCGTTTTTTTTCCAAAGACGTGTGAGTTATCGATCGGTCGATTCTGAAGAGCGTACAAACTGTGCCCGCGTGCTATGGTATACCTACCGGAGTCTATCGCGACGGTTGCTCTAGAATGGAATACGAGATACAAGGATATGAGATACGGACGCTTGATTGAAAATAAAAATCGAGTCAGACGCGTGAATTGATTTTGTAAGTAATCCGATAGCTTTGTACCTGTTAAGGTCCAAATAACATCAGATTATGTTTTTCACAATTTAATACATCGATAATATACAAACACCGCGGTGATATAAGAGTAAGTAACATATCTAAGTCAACAAATAAACAAAATTAAATCAAACCGATTCAATTTTTTAGTACTCATTTTGTACCAATTTGTACCACCAATAAAAATTTTGCACCTTGTGCTATTTCATTAAAAAAACGTAGCATGGCTACATTAAGCTACTAGCTTAATATAGTTAACGTTAAATTAGCAAAGGGAAGGGGAGGAACAAAGAAGGACAAAAAAAAAATTAAAGAAATAAAAGTAAAAATAAAAAAAACTGAATTTTTTGTGCCAATTTATACCATCAATAAAAAGTTAATATATGAAGATTATGTGTTTCGCGGATTCCGCGATTTCCTCCGTGTCCAGATCCATTCTTGGAATGCCAACGTTTCGTGAACCTTGCAATCCACTTCATCAGAGCGAGGAGCAGCCTGATACAGTATCAAGCTGCTCCTCCCCTGATGAAGTGGACTGCAAGGTTCATGAAACGTTGGCATTCCAAGAATGGATCTGGACACGGAAGAAATCTGCGAAACGCATAATCTTTATATAGAAAACACCTATGGAAGCCTCAAGAATATTATCAAAAAGTTAATATATTTAAAAAAAATCGATACAAGCATCATTCTGTCTTTCTTGTATTCAGTGAGCAACAAAAAAATAGAATGACACGTGTGTCAACTTCCAAATGGAAAGCACTCATTATAATATTATACTATTCGAGTGGGAGTTAGTGATTGATTCTGGTTTCTCATGGCAAAAGCTACTTTACTCGTAAGATCAGTAAGATTGAATTTAAGAAATAGATCAATACATCCAGAAAAAAGGTTGCTTCAATTTAAAGAAATTTTCTTTGCTATACGGTTAAAGAAAAAATTTCTTTGATCAAATAAAATTTTCATTGAAAATCAAATAAAATTTATTTGATTTAAAGAAATAATGTTTATCAAAGAAATTTATTCTTTAACTGTATAGCAAAGAAAATTTGTTTTATTAATTACGGTATAAATAACATGACGTAAATACTTTCGTTTAGTAAAAACAATACGAAAAAGACTTTTAATTTTGAATTAATTTAAAAATTATGTAAACAATTTTTGTCTGCTAAAATAATTTATGAAGAATATATTTATATTCTTTTATACTTCTATCATGAAAAATTATAAAAAGATAAAGTTTTCTTTTATAGTTCGTCTCAAAATACAGAAAAATATTAAACGCTATATTCGATTACTCAGAGAATAGTACATTGTATTCTGCAAATGATCTTACTTCGAGAAGTAACGAGAAACTGAATCGGAGCCAGAAGATGCGAGGATCGAAGATAAAAATTTACTTTCTTTTGATATTGATCAACGCATGATCCAAATGTTGTATGAGAGTCCACTCGAGGCTGCACGACCCTGAACTTTAGCCGCGATTAGATCGTAAATTGCAATGTGGTGCACGTCGGACATATCCATTGCCAATGTCCGAGCATTTCCATTGAATATTCTTTTCATGAATTACATACCTAAGAAACGTCCTCGCGCCTCCGTCACGATAAAGCGTGACGAGAACACGAGATACGAGTGACCGTGCTAATATGCACTCTAATCACGAGCGGGGGTGAACAAAGTTCATAAATGAAAACGCGACATCTGTATCATCATTTATCTAATAAAAGGTAATCAATATCATATACACAATGTTACATGCATCAAATTTAACTAAATTTCTACATATTTTACATTATTAAAAAATAAGCTATACGTTATTTCATCTATTAATAATACAATTGCTTTTATATCCTTTTATAATTTTTTTGTTTTACATATCGTTCTTATTTGTTATAACAATGACATAAACAAAATTATCATTTTTTTTAACTAATTGTAAAAAAATAAAAACGTAAAGAAAGAACATATTTTTATTTCTGTACAATAAAATTATTATATTAAATTGTATTTTAAGATTAATATTCCAAAATTTTAATGATTCAAAACAGTCAAATTTATATATTTTCCGATTATTCTATAATAGTAAACGAAATATGACGTTAAAAAATTGCGAAACAATTTAAAAAATTTACCAACTCAACGTAAATATTATTGCTACAATAAGTGTCCATTATGAAAAGAAGTTAGAAGCATATTTAATTGCGTTTTCCTTGAGCAAATTCATTTCTTCTAAGCACAATAGCACTTGAAAGACTTTTGCACAGAGATAGAAAGAGAGAGGTCATTGACAACGTGGCTGTCATCGTACCGTCGTGTTTTACATACGTTATGAGTATCAACATTAAACCACCGCTAGCATACGCTCGATTCTAATCTGCACTCTAATCACGACCGTGATGAACAAAGCGCGTAGTTATCTAAAATCGAACTTTTTTGTCGGCCATTGACAACCGGCTTATCGGTGTGTCAAGCATTCGACACGGAATACGATTATGAATACTGAGTCACGGCTTAATCACAAAGCCGATTCATTTATAAGGTGTTGCAACCGAACTAAAAACGATAGAACGTAATTATTGTAGTAGTAAGAGATCTATAATTGATAATTGGTACACCTAAAACAATGTATGCCTGTTACGAATAAATTATAATACATTATACCGTAAAATATTATAAGATCAAAAAGTACCTTCACTACATATATATTTTTCGCAATATAGATTTTTCACTCTTACGACAATGTATTCGTTTGAATAGGAAAGTAAAAGACATTTGTTAAATAGAATTACTCAATTTATCTTATAATAATTTGAATCAAAATTAGAAAATTTGCATTAATAACAGAATCCCGTTACATAATTAACCTAATCTCGGTTCAAGATAAATCGAAGAAAGATTGTCACTAAAAGTGAAATTACTTATAACAAATTATGATCATTATTTATGAAAGGTCAAGCTCCACGTACAAATACAAATTAACTAAAAAAGAAAGAACTTTCAAGTAAATAAAAAATGGTACAACTGCAGTTCTAATGTCAAAAGTTTTAATTTATAAAAAAATAATCCGTAGAAGATATACGTATAAGTTATATTTTTGTTAAATATACTGTAATATGTTTAAATAAAAACGAAATAAAAATTAAAAAGTAAAATAAATTATAATCTGCTCATTATTGAAAGTATAATATAAATTTTAATAATAAAAACGGCCAAAAATGAACTAAAAATGAATGATAACTATAATTAAATTTAATGTGTTCGATATATCGAAATTACGGGGACAAAAAATCAATATTCTTAAATTCTTTTCAAAATGGAAAGCTTGCGAAAGTATGTATAAAAATACAACGAAGACAACTTAACGCTTTCCTCTTCATCAAATAATATTTTCGCTTCGTGTAAGTCGCCCATGTCTTTTGCCCGCTGCTATCGAGAATTCTCGAGAACTCGCGAACACAGAAAACCTGTGGCAGAAGCGAAATACCGGAAGTGAAACGCGGATCTCTGCTATGCGCCCGATCGATGGCAGCTCCGATTAGAGAAGTGCTGTGGATTTTTCCGAACGGCGTAGTCGCGCCTTCATCAAGCACACTCTGCTGTATTACATTAATGATATTGATTCGAAGAAACACAATCAGCTACGGACCCTCTTCCTCCGCCGTTATAGACTCACCCCTGTCCGACCATTGTGGCTGCGTGTACCTCGTGTACGTGTGCGTTATTTCGTGAGCACGTACGCACGCACACGCGCAATCTCTGCTCTACGTACCTTCATTAGACAGCAGAAACGAACGATTTCTTATTAATATCGAGCAAAGGTTGTTTTTCGTCGATCTCCTCCCCCTCACTCTATCCCATGTATACCCCTCATTTACACACTAATGTCCCTTCTTATTTTCCACGATACTTCGTAGAGATTCATCGTTTGATACTTAGCTCGTCGAGCTTGGATCAACGATTTTGCAGTACAATGAAACAGAAAAACGACATACCAGTTGCGATTTACGATAACGTTTCAGACGTCCTTAATGCCTTACGGTGTTCTGTGTTTCTTAAAGTATGATAATGTATCGCGCAAAGCTTGCGTTTATTGGTGCAGAAGTTTATGTTCTTCGTGAAATAATGTTGTTTTATCTGTTGAAACGAGATTCGTGATGGCTTCATGACCGTGCGGACGTAACCGGATGTGGATTGCAGGTCGATAATTGAAGGTATAATACGATCGCACATAAAGATGCTTTTTTTGCGCATCGCAAGTAATTTGGCGAAGTATAAGCGTGGTGTTATAAGAAATTAATACTATCATTCGACCGCCGCGATTAATTAATCGGCACGGAGATCAGAGATATTTTCATATATCAGATTGCTGTAATTGATGTTTCTCCTGTTGCGGTTACCGGCAATATATTCTTCGCACGTATAAAATGTCTTTCTATGCATATCTTGGCAAAATATCATTTTCCTATTCGAATAATATTACTGATTGCACGGCTTTATCAATGATGACGTTAGCAATTCTATGTACCTATATTCTTCTGGAAAATGTGTAATTGTCGTCTGCAGATATCAATAGTTAACGATAATTTAAAGTAACGTTTATCTGTTCCATGACCAGAGTTATACTCACGATCATGGTATAAAATATCAACAATGTCATGGACAAACACGCGCACGACATGTGATATGTTATGCCGGAAGGAATTCGTGTCGCAGAAAACGTCTCAATGCAATCTGTAAATGAATCTCTCAAAGTAAATAATAAAGTATCTGGAAACATCGTAAATCTCTCGCGCGCCAGTCCGCGTCATAAAACGCGCGTCGATACTCCACCTCGTTGCACAAGGAGAAAGTTTCCTAAATCAAAGACGTCCGTATATATATATATATATATATCTCGATCAAAAAATTGGGCATTCGCGGCCCTCGAAGAATGCGATATTAAATCAAGGAAGAATCCGCTGCGAAAGCAATTGTGACATAATGTGCAGTTATTAGCCTGTTTATAGGTTCATAGATTCGTAAAATAAAAAAGTGAGAGAGAAAAAAAAATCTCTTGCATTAATTAGAAATCAGATAGATTCAATCAATATGTCTGTTGAAAATGAACAAATCAAAATTCTTGTAGAAATTACCAGATGTGCATGATTAATTCTTTCCTGTTAAACATATCAGAATTTCTCGTTAATCTTCTTGATGACCAAGCTTTAATCGTTGAAAAGATTGGCCAACGTGCACACATAATTCACAAGTTTCGATGTTTCCGATAATATTTCACTAAATATTAATACATATCTAATTTTTGCGCATGTATGTTTCGGAAAATGAAAAATAAAATTAAAAACTACTGCCAAAATTTCTTATTAACTTTAATTTTTTAACTCAATTCATGGGAGAAGAATTTCATAACGGTGTCTTTTATTCTATCCTGTGTGATTCAATTATGATAGATATATATTTACTATCTCCATTGTATACTCGTATACTCGAGATAAACATACTTGCTAAATATTATATATGCTAAATAACATATTCATTGATAGCTGTAAGTTTTTTTTCTTAATGATAATAAAATTATCATTTTAAATAACTTTACTTACTTTGATGAAATATGCATCATATTGAAAAAAGCGAGAACTCACACATCATTAAAAAGAGGTTAATAAAATAACGAAAAGATTTAAGATTCTTAAATCTCGACAGATGCAAAAGTTTATAATTGAGAGAAGCTTTACGAAGAAGTTTAGCAATCAAAGGTTGCCAAACTTACAATTAGTTTAGAAATTTAATTAATCTCTACTCAAAACAAAATCTTTGAAAGCATTCTTTTTCGATAGTATCTCTCGTAGGCTACTTGCCTTGATTTTTTTCTGCGACGTTTCGAAAGCTGATAGCATGGCAATGTCGAAGGAAGCTGATCGCAACAGGCGATTTTAAATGCGAATGCTGTGTGTGTCGAGGCGAGAGAGCCAGTGTCGAGGGTCCGGGCCCCGACAATTCGCGGAACGATTAATCATATTAATTGCACATATATAGCCGGGTCCAGCCGCCGTTCGGGTCCTCGCAAAGTTAAGTTGCTTAATTATAAATTGTAATTAGCGTTCGCGCGCGGCCACGTAGCCTCGATTAATTAAAGGAATGTCCCTCCCGTCCCCACCCTTCGATGCCGTGGGCTATTAATTATTAATTGCCCAGACGAGCAGCGTGCATCCGGCTGTCTCGAGCGACACTTTGTTCATTCTCTTTCTCTCTCTCCTTTAACGCAAAGCACGCATAATTTTTTCTTTTTTTTTTAATTGTTAATCCCGTTCTTTGATCCTTTTCTGGACGTCAGGTGCGCAGATAATTTTTCTCAAGAATTCATAATCTAAAATCTATACTGAGAGAAGTGTTTGATATTTGTGTGATTATAATTACACATTAAAATAATTATAATTACAAATTAGAAGCTCCATTTTTATACTTATTACTGCTGTAGTATTAGTAATAATAATTATATTTATAATTCTATATTAAATTTATTCTTGACTTTGAAAATTATTAAGTATAAATTATAATTAAATTATGGTAATTGCAACATTTTTTTTCTCAATGTAAGATTTCAGTGTGATTATATCTTAAATACAATATTTTATCACATAATATAAAAAACTGATTTTAAAATCCAATGAGTTTGAGATCTAAAATTTACTTTCAAAGATCTTATAAATATACAATAATTACAGCGTAATTGCATAATATTAAATTTTACATAGAATTGTAATAAGAACATGATTAATTTTTTTCTCAGGAATACAAAAAGAATAAAGTCCAAAAGATTAAAGATTGCCCTTGCATATACAAGAAACAATTAACGATTGTTCAAGATTAAAACTTAACAGCGTTTAGTGTCCGGTAAGTCGTCAATACAAATTTCACGAACTTACGGATACAAGTGGGATCGCGAAACGGAATGTAAAGCCGTGGAATCTTGAATCCCGGATTTCAGGATTGAGAGGGGTTTAATCTAAGTTGATAAACTTTCTCGCAAGAGCACTCCGTAATTTGCGGTGCACACCGATACCGTATCTCCTTCGCACGTGATCTACGATGGCCGTAACCATAATAATAGGAGGCCGGATCAAAAACGACCAATTAATGACGTACACTTGCCAGTTGAATCTGATGTTCAATTACTCTTGCCCCGTTGCTCCGAGCATGAAGCCTCGGCGTTGGAACAATGAGGATAAGAACGTGTTCTTAGCCTGGTAATGTTTGACTCCTCCGCTCTCGAAGGTTAATGCGATCGGCTGATGACTTGCTCGAGACACGGTGTAGATTAAAAACCTATATAACTGCGGGCCGACCCGGCCTATACAGAAACGATCTCGAAAGTGATACTATAACGCGCTATCGCTAAGGAATAATTTATCGCAGCTATTGCCGTCTTATTCATGCTTAATAAACGTATATATGTGTTATAAGAATATATTCGCTAAGACAGGTCCATTGAAGCTCTCTCTATCATTATAGAAAATTAAAGGAATATTTTGTAGACAGTTAAAAAGTCAGGTTTTAAAACTAGTCAAGAATAAAACAGTACAAAGAAAAAAATTATTTCGAATCTCGTTAACCCAAATGTCATTAACTGCGCTGTTAAACCTCGCTCGTAATATTTATTAAACCTATAATTTAATTTATTTTTAATTATTTCTTATATCATCTGCACTGCTACAACTCAACATGTCGTCGATTTAATTAAAACAAACTAATTTAAACAATTTAACTAAAAAAAAAAACTATATTAAATTTGATTCATGTTTATTTATAAATATATATAATTTATTTTATAAATACATTAATATGATTGCTGTTTACTTTTACTAAACTACCACGAACTAAATAACCACGAGAATGGATTGATTACACGTGATTTTTTTTTTAATCATGCATTTTGTATTAAAATAATACACTTTAAATATAAAAAGATAAATATAGTAGGCTAATGAGAGTCAGCAATGATAAACGGCGTAATTATTTAGTGAACAATCAATAATCAGATTGATTTGATGTCTTTTTTATTTTGAACGTTTCGACTCTCTTTAGGCCTCCTCAGCAAGAATGATACACTTTAACACATTTGAAAGTTAAACATAACAGAATATTATTTAAAGAATCGATTTAAATTTGATCCTTTAATACCTAACAGAGGAAAACTTATGGGATCTTGGTGAGAGATCTTAGGATTTTTTTCTAATTTTTAAATAATAATGATTTGAAATAATTTTATGTTCCTTATAATCTTATTTTTTAATTTTGAACTAAAAAAATTCTTTAAAAGAATAAAACTAATAACAAAAATTTTAGTGAATCCTAAAGATTTGTATATTCTTTGTTCCCGAATTAAAACACGCAGTTAACTATAAAATTCAAAAAAAGCATAAAAATATCTTTCATATACGTGTATATCATATTCATTAATGTCATCAACATTATAGAAAAGAGCAAGTCATAAAACGGCTGCTCGAAATATCCGCCATAATTGGTAGAATTAACGCGAGAATTTTGCATATTTAGAGACGTGATTCCCCTAATATTAAATAAATATTATACGAAGCAACGTTTCACGAAATGACATTTATACGTATCTCTTCAGGCCTGTTAATGTCGTTATTATCAAAAAGAAGAGTGGACAGGTAAATGAGCCGTTTACATCGCTACGCGATCGCTTGGTCCACATCGAATTAAATCCCCTTTCTCTCATCAATTAAAAGGTGTTCAGCCCGGCGATATCTCGCGATCGCGATATCCTCACGTTTGCGGCATATCGGGAGAACGTATTCGATCTATATTTCGCCGTAGGGACACCTTCAGCATCCTAAAGACGTACTGCGCGCGGGCTTAATTACCCGGTTTCACATAATTGTCGCAAATTAAAAAATTTAAGCAGCAGAACGTTGGTCGGGCCTGACCGCCGATTAATTGGCTGGCTTGATTGCCACTTGCCGTTGCTAAGCGCTAGATTGTAAACACTCGGCCCGTTAATTGTCTGACTACGAGTGTCGCACGAGTTGTTGCACTCCCCCAAGTCGATAATTAAGCTTATTCGTGCGATTATACCGGGTGATTTGCGAAAATTGACAGCACTTCAGCATCCAATTTCTGGAACGATTTATACGAGCAAATACACTCTTATAAATGTAAACTCGAAGCATGCAAAAACATTTTGATGGTCCAATCTCGAAAAAAACAACGTAATTTGCAAAGAATAAAAAATACTCGATAAATGTTTAATTGTTACGGTGCATTCTTACGTCTATCGATTTTTTTGTCTAAATTACAAGTCACGAATATATATATATAATTACTCCTGGATTAAAATAATTCGTAAAAACTAAAATTAACTGTTTATGAAAAAATCAAACATGAAAAAATATAAAATGAAAACTCTGGGGAATAATAACTTGACATAACATTTTTTTGTGTTTTATATGTCATCGTTTTGTATAAAAATGAAATATGAAAAAGTTCATGTGTTATATTAATATGATTGCTATTTTCACATAAAGTTATTCGTGTAATAGAGAGATACAAGTTATAACAGTGACATATTTTGCTACTTCCAATTATAAATATCCTTTCTTTTTTACCTTTATTGATTGTATTTGATGTTGAAAATTGAAGCATAATATTCGTTTGCGTGCCAGATGTTTGAATAACTCAATAACATCGACTAGCGGGACACAATGTAATAACGAAATAATGGGAACGTAAATTTTTTATTGTCATCGAAGTGTATTCGTTCGCGTTTGAGCGACACGAAACGATCGTCTATTCGCAGCGAACTTTTTCGCATGGACACTATTACGATCCTATTATTTGTGACCGCCATTTCCTAACTGAAGTCACATTTTTCATCTTTAACGGCGGATTGATAGTTTCGCCATTATCTCGTTTTGCCACGCATTCCGCATTTAATAGCTCTCTATTCGGTTGCGTAATGCATTCGAACTATTATTTGAAGTATTAATAGTGTTCAATTTTCGCTTGGGCAGCCGATGTGGAGCGTTTTGCGTTATAAAATCATCGCTCTCTCGTAATCTCTGAGCACCCTCGCATTGCTGTCATTCGATTTTCTCGTAATCAATAATCAAATTTTTCATTAAAGAATAAAGCGATATTTTTGTAGGTATCGCTTTTATCACAAGCCATTTGCATCCTACTTCCGTTTTTGTCAGTTATGTGTATTTATGTGTATTATCATAATCCTATAATAATTACAAAATGCATGACACAAGCGCCAACAAGTATATTTTCACTCTTAAAATAAGCATATAAGAGTTTTCTGATATTTTGCTATTATTAATATTTAACTATAATCGATCATGATAATTAATTTAACATACAGATATATTTAAATAACATGTTGCAATAAATAAATAATTGGGATGTTCAAGTGATTATATATCGTGTCAATAGAAAAGTGACACATCTCAAAATAAGTAATTTTTTAGTAGAGATTTTTTAAAATTCTTTCCAAATTTTGGCACAACGTTTTATAGTAATTGATATGCATAATTTCATTTTCTTTCATGTTTAATGACGGATATAAAACGTAATAGGATGGGTATCAATATCCTTCTCTTTCGTCAACGATTTTTTGACCTCGTGCACATCTTAAAACATATGATTAATAAACGGCGGGCGTTTGAGGCCGCGAGGTTACTTAGAACTTATTTTACCCGAACTTATTTTACTCTCTGCTCTCGAAGATGCTGTCAGCTGACTGAAAGAGACGGCAAATTAACAAGGAATATCGCTCATAAAATCCGCGTCCACAAATGCTCGACTGTCATGTCGTCGAATTGATCCGTTAAAAGAGCGCGTTCATTAAATATTTTCATAAAAAATAACAAAAAATGCAAATATAAAAAAATATATTGAAAAAAACCAATAAGCAATGCAGCCTATAACGATCGAAGCTTTGGTGCTTAAATAATTCGGTGCGATAATTTATATTTTTAAATTGCACGCCAAATTCATTTTTCGGTCTTGCGCTATACCAACAGAACTTAATAAGCAATTTTTAATAATTTGATACTAAAACTGGCTAAAATATATATTAAAAACATTTGAATAAAAGTTTGATAATAATCAAGTCTAGATAGTAATTGTTCAAGCTTCAATAAAATATTTTTTAATGTAAATGTGCGGTAATGTATCAAAATTAAGTAAACGCTAATTTTATTCTAAATATTTTACTTTTCTAATCATTATATATTACATAATAAACAGTTGGCTTCTATTATGTTTGTATGTTAAACAAAATACATTTGGCAGTATTACATTATTAGATATCAAAAAATAATAATATCTTAATCTTTTGAGTTAAATAATATGTTATTTTTGACACATTTCCATATGTAATTCAACCAATTCCTGAGTTTCAAAGTAAACAATGTCTATATTAATGCATGCACTTAGTAAATAATAAATTAATAACAAATTTAAAGTAAAAATATTTTCTAGAATTAAATCGTTTAACTTCATTGTTTTAATTAAATTAATGTCATATTGAATATTCGCGACCTATAAAAATGATTAAAAATATCTCAAATAAATTTAACAGTACATCAGATTTTTTAAAACATCTATGATATCGTTAAACTTGCTTTAGCATATCGATATTATCTTCGATGATCTAACGCAATTACATACGGAAAGACATGATGTACTTTTTCTGTAAATGACATCACGTTCGCATAACCAATGTAATACGAAGACCAGGATCCCGCAATTACACGACCTCCGTGTAGTAATTAAACCTCTTGCAATTGATTTCCCAGTATATTGAACGAATCGATTATTATATACTTTCTTATTTCAGCCGACGCGATGTTCGAGCTCTCGATATTTCTAAAAAATGATTGCGTTTGCCGCGATGGGGATTAAAGATCGTGTGTTTTGAGGACTATCTGGATTATCTGGAGCGAGGCTGCGAGAGCGATTCCAGAAAAAAAACATTATTCAAATGACAGTGACGACGTGATATTTCCTGCTCTTGTTCTATCTTCTTTTGTCTCATATGCGTACATTATTCAAAGGTGATATAATAAAGCACGGGTTTGGCGCGTTGTTAATTGAGGAGACGATTACGGCGTAGTGCGCGAATAAGATGCTTCGTCAGTAATCATGCGTCATTGAGCTGCATCATACGAAGGATGTCGGTCATCGCGACGAGCGCAACAGAAAACCGTGATTTTCGCGTCATAAATCCATGTGAAAATCATAAAAATCGCCCGAAACTGGAACAGAGGTGGAACACAAGCGGACACGTCGTAAGTTCAAGGTTGAACATCGTCTTTTTTTACGTCCTCTGCTAAACATTTTTATGTTTCCCGTTGGCGTTATGGATCTCGCGTGTCTACGATCCACGTCCCCGATTACTCGTAAAAGTCGCGATAATCAATCCACGCTCGAAATCTATTATCAAACGAATTTAACGTAGAAGATTAAACCCACAAATGATCAATCTTCTAAATTACAGAGTGGGCCATTTAAAATTTGGAATTTAATTTGGCTCTAAAAACAAAACGCATGAATATTTTTCAAAGTTTATGGCTTTATTGGAAAGGCTTCATACCGAGGTCTTTATTCAAAATTCTTCTCAAAGAAGTGCGTAAAATGTTCAAGTTTTGAGAACGATGGCGAGTTGATGTTGATGGTTGTTCAAGCACATTCTGAACAACAGCAGCAATGTTTTCGGTTGACCTTACTGGACGAGCACGTGAACGAGTTGCTTTATCCAATAAGGATCCAGTTTGCCGAATTCGCTTCACAAATTGATCCACAAACTGCGTTGAAGGTATTTCTTTTCTACCAAATTTTCCACGTAAATTTCTTACAGTTTGGGTTGAAGACTCACCACTTTGGAAGTAAGTTTTCAATATTTCCCAATTTTGTTCAAGCGTATAGCGATCCATTTCGTAAATGTCAAACAAAAAACTAAATTTCTGATACGTCATAAATGTTATTACGCCTTTCAAACTCAAAATAACCGGTAGTTGAAATTCCAAACGCTAGATGGCCCACCCTGTATTAGTCTTTCGTTTTATTCGCACGTGAATTTTATTTCTGCTAATGAAAAATAGAGAGAGAGAGAGAGAGAGAGGGAAAAAAAAGAAAAAAAGAACCACGAGGTAAAAATAAAAGGTCGACGATCGTCATAAAGCGATCCATAAACTGCGATTAATTTCGATCAGAGAAGAAACGAGGAAAATCGGAAGATCCGGAGTGCGAAATCCGAAGTGGAGGAAAGAGAAAAGAGGATGTGCTGAGAATACGGTGATAATATTTAAAAATAGAGACGACGAAGCTGCGATACGCGCATACATATGAGAGATATAATAATTCCCGAAATTAAACCGCGGTACCGCGTGGAAAGTACTGCTCGCTGGCAAATTCGAAATGTTTCGCAACAGGTGCGGCGGAAATTCGGTACGTCTGCGGCTGAAACTTAAGCCGCGAGTGCTGTATAACATGCCGAGACACTTGTTGCCAACAAGTTGAAAATTTACTGTGTTTTACTATGGGAAAAATGATCTATAGCTTGCTTTGGCAATACTCAATTAATCCTGACAAACTTAGTGGGGTCTGTCAAGGTCCTCTTTAGCGTAGCACAAAAACTTCTAAACAACACGCAAGAAAAATTCTCTAGAGATCAAATAAGATTTTAAAGAAACGTAATTCATCATTCCTAATCGGTTATATTATATTATCGTATAATTAAAGGAAGTCCTTACCCGCAATTGGAATTTTTACGTGTCTCAAACACGTAATGTTAAAATATAACATTAATATAATTTATTATGTAAAAAAATACATTAACAGAAATTTAACGCTGGCACAATTTGTAAACAAATTATGTGGAAGCATATCTTTTAAATTAATATTTTCGTAATTATGTGTAATTAATTATATAATACAATACATAAATTAACATATATTTTTACTCATTTACTTAAAAATTTAAGTTTTAAAAAATATTATATTTATTATTTATTCAATTATTATAAACTGTGTTATTTTAACATTAAGAAAGATTGAATATCAATTTAACGTAAAATACTCAAATAAAATACTCAAATACGATCACATATTAAATTAATACGTGAATGTATTAATTTAAAAGTTCAACACAAAAATTTTAACAAAAATCAATTTTAATACAATACAAAATGTTTTTTACTGTATAAGCACAATTCTTATATACAATCAGAAAAAAACTGTACACGAAACTTACTGAAAGTGTTATTTAGCAATTCAACATCGGCAAAACATTAATGAGGGACATAATGAGAACGTGAGAACTATTTATCAATCGGTCGACCGAGTAATGTAAACCTGAACATAAGAGTAGAATTAATTCTTACGCGATGCAAAATAGTGTATAAGAAAGTAATTAGTGCTTTGCGTGTTACAAAGATCACTTGCATCGAATGGAAAATGATGTGTCGTGTTGCACGCATTGATTTCCATTGATTTCTACAATGTAATGTGTAAATGCTTAAGGAAAATTTTTATATATTCGATGTGTATAAGCATGCTTTATTAACTAAACGCGCCAGTTTTTGTTGTAATAAACAGCCGATCGAATGTCGAGATAATTAACGACTTGCTGTTGGATAACATTCTAAAAAAGCGCGCGTGTTCCAACCTGCGAAATACACGCAACCAACTTTCGTAAAAATTAAGAAATATATTTATGATATAATTTTTTTTTAGATTTTATTGCATGAGATCAGGCCGTATTGAAATTGAATTTTGCAGAACAGATGATTATTTCATTATTTAATATATTTATATAAGATTTGGCTTTGTTTAAATCAAATATTTTCAATCCGATTTATAGATTATTTAATTAATATTTATTGTATATATTTTTGAAGAAAATATTTTATCATTTTATACGGTATAAAAAATTCTTTGTATTTGTTACGAAAAAGGAAAGCATATCGACTACAAGCGTTGCGCCACGTGAAGGGATAAACGCGACCGCAGTAAACGAGTAATGGAATTTTCTAAAGTCAGCCATTTAAAAGGGCGCCGTGAAACTGCACTCTACGACGTCGCTCGACGATTGAACTAATCGGACAACGATTTCTACGAATCTGTTACATTGTAACGATCGCGAGGAGCGGTGCACTTCCGCGCGCGCCATTTGCACCTCCTTTCCCACAGGAATCGCTCGCGCATAAAAAGCCAAACGACGGAATAATTGCTGAGTCGTTAATTCCCGCCCGTAACACGCTTAGCAATAAAATCATTTGCACCCAACCGGCCCGACCCGTCCGTTTATTATTATGATCCGTAGAAGTCGCTTTCTCTCTCCACCTCCGCCGTGACTTTCGGCCGTATACCGAGTTCATCGGTTTTTGCCGGATCGCCTGGCATCACGTTTCTTCAAACAGCGATTACTCTCGTGACTTTCGATCATTCGATTGATTCTATAACACCTCTTGCGTCGAGATCTTCCGAATCGCTAGAAAAAAAGCTCTCGAAGAAAATGAGGTCGCTATTTTGAGTTCCTGTCGGGCTACGTATAAAAATGAATGACACATGTGTGTACGTACGTTATTCAAAACTTTAAAATGTTCAGAAATATCTCGTCGAGACTTAGTTATAAAGAGTATTTAATAAATGATGCCAAATCTATTAATTATACGAATCTTCTTCGTCTGTTTAATGCGGGCAGACAAATACTGAAAATATTCGCGCACACAACATTTTAGATTAAGAATCAAGTATAATTAATAAGTCGATTACCAAGATACGAATGTAGATATATAATTACTATACTTAATTGCAAGAAAAATTCTTGTTGTATTTTTATCAGAGTATTACTTTTTGCACAATAACACGTTTGACGCTGATGTCCGTTAACCGAATTCACGAAGAAATTTCAGCTTCGGAATTCGTTGTGAACTAATTATTAATAACTTAAGCACGACCGACATTCGCAGGAGTCGTTAACACAGTGAACGATTGCACACGTTTCGCTCCGTGAAAAAGTCCGGTTCCGTTATTCATGGCGACGTGATCAAAACGAGTCGCGTTGAGCAGTATCAATTAATTTTTCAGTAGTAAATTTTGTGTCGTTTTTAAACGCCATCGTCATCGAAGCGGCAATTCCGACTTACGCTATTTCTAAGCGTGAGTATTGATGATGCGTAAAGGCCGAACATATTCATTTGACATATACATTTATTAGCATTAAAACGAAATAATTTATCATTCAATTCTTCTTTAATCACTTTTGTCTTTCTTCGTTTTTTCAGTACATTCAAGACTGTAAAACGCTTGTTCATATAGATATTTGAAATAAGAATTGTTATAAATATATCTTATAATTAAGTTAATACATAAAATAAATAATAAATACTGATTTTTTTTGTAATCGGACGCCTAAATTCATCGCTGTCAAGACTGACGTAATTTTTCAGCTTTAGAATTATATATAATAGTATATAACGATTATATCCTGCTTTGACAAGCATCCGTGGCAATTATACTATTGTACAAATGAACGCGTGAGTGCACTATTAGCACCTATTACATAATCATTACAACGATGCCGCGGTATTTCGATGCAGTCGATTCCGCGAGACTTAACTCGGTAAGTGAAGCGTATTCAAAAACTCAAGTTTATTAGTGCACACCGCGATAATTTATTATTCTTCCCTTCGGAATTACGCAACGGCCGGGCAAGCAACCGAGCCTCGTGAAAACGTCTCTGCCGGACGTGCGTACTTTAATTAAACGCCGCTTCCGGTCTGTCATTAACTCGCTCGCTTACCGGCCGACGACGATTAGAGCGCGACGTTCGCGCGAGAACACGCAATGTTGCCAGATTCGATTGTTCTTTTTTTACATAAGCATATTTTGAGAAATTTATTATTCAAGGAATCTTAGAAAGTTGTCTATGTGTTCAAAACTTTTGTACGATAAATAATAGTCTGCTTTCGTTGATCACGACTGCTTTACGACTCAACATAACTTTTCTTCAGTTCGCTGAATTTGGAGGAACTTTAATAAATTTTGTATTTCATGAAAAATAACAATGTCTAATGTGCAAAAAGTGGAAAGAGTCGTAATGTGATTTTTCATCGACCGAACCTGCCATTGTATAACGCGGTGCTTTATGCGTTGTTTATTTCTACATTATGCGCAAATTATTCTAGATGGTCTTTACAGCAGTTAATGCACTATGGACAGTTTCTGGCAACCACTGCGTGACACTATTGCCAACGCCACGTTGGCACGGAATACGCCGTTCGCGCTGTTCATTCAGAGCGAGGATGATAAGCAGAATTGGCAACAGTAAAAAAAAAACTTCTTACATTGCTTGAGTAAAGTCATTGTTTATACGATTTTGCCAGTAAAGTTTTTTTTGAACATTTTTTTGAACGGGATAAATAAAGAACAGAGTTATACTTAACATTTTTATTTTGTCATGTAAGATCTTGTTTTTTTATTGCCTCAAAATGTGCAACATTGCGGTTTTCCTTTTATATTTACCGATTTATTTTCGTGTCAATCGTATAGTCATCGAGTTTATGAGTGCTGCACCCATCACTTTGCGAGTCATTAATAACTGTCGAAGTAAACGTTAATTTCAGCAGCGTTTACCGTCGACGGAACTTCGTTGCGTCTTAAATTGTTTATTCCTCCGTTTCGAGAAGGAAACAGCGCATTGCGCGATATTCTCCTAATTATAGAGTTGCGATCAATGAAAAGTATCAGGCACTTTTTCGTGCAAAAATATGTTTTATTTTCGTAGTTCGTTTTCACGAATTCCTTGAATTAGTCAGCTAAATTGGAGTGACTTCAATATGTAATTCATTGCTATCTTGATAATTTTGTCTTCAATTTAATTAAAATGTGTTTCGAAAGAATGAGCAGAATTTAAGTTTAGACTAAAACTGAATCCAATATTTAGTTCAATTAATTCATTTTAACGTGATTCGTTCTCCTTTTCGTTGATCTTTCCAAAAGTAGAAAAGTATCATATATATTTTCGTAATATTGTACCGTGTATTTGATTTATGTATTAATTATTGAGTTTATTAAACGCTGAAAGTCCATGACTTATAAATACATCGTATTTGTCCTGTGCCAATGCTCACCTCAGAAGGAGAGTATCGCGAAAATATCGAAATCCCAAGAGGAAAGGGCGACATGCTAGAGACACGAAATCCAGCTTGATCCAAGTTGCGACAGTCTTTAAATGCCCGTTACACTTCTCTCACAGTCGGAGTTTCTCGTTACTTCTTCGAAGCACGCATCACTTTTTTACTTTTCTCTTCCCTCTGATTTTCACTAAGTTCACTGAGGTTCACCGTCATTGCGGTCCTTGACGTATCATCGTCTCTCGATTAATTTTGGAAAACGCGCATTTAGCGATGTGTCTCCCGCGTTCTTTCTCTTCGCAAGAAGTCCCTAACGTTCGCAAAACGTTTGCAATCTCAGTCCGGTAGTCACGTGGAACTACTGTCAATATCTCGCGAACGTCGCGAAATACTTGTAAAATTTTCGTTTCAAACACGCTCGACAATAATCACCAGCAAATCATTTCCATACACGCTGATAACCGAAATTAATGATATAATTCGTCGCATTTCGGATTTCACCGCGCAATTTTTGTACAATTGAGATGCGTGCACACCGTCGTTTCAACTTCGCGATATCCGCGACGAATTTCTTGCGCGCATTTATTTCCACACAGTACGATCGTTTTGACGAGTATCGACGATCATAGAATGGGAATTGGACTCGAGGTAAACGGCTCTCGTTCATGAAATGCATATCCGAGTCTCATTCCTCGATCTCTCAATTACCTTCACCGGATTGATTTTTCATCTTCACCGAAAACTCGTGGTATGAGTTCGTTTCTGACTCAGCCAAAAAGTCAATGCCGCGCGCTTTTTGGGGCTTCGGCTTGAAACGTCAAACTCGGCGAGAAGAACGGCGTGCGCAACGTTGCTCTAGGTCGCGATCGATCGCTCACGTGGCGAGTGCGACCACGTCAACGTGTCAGTCTCCTTGGACCATGTAAGAAATTAAGTAAATCGATGACAAAGTCGAAGAGCGTCAACATTTAACCGCGTTACATTTGCGCTCTCCATTTCAACATGAAATTAACTTTTAAACTCGATCGAAAAGCGCCGACTGATAAACGTCCGTTTGCAGTTAATTATCTGTGTACACGAATAATATGTAAGTATTCTAAGCTGGAATACAGTAAAGGGGGAAAGAGTATGAGAACAGTTTGATTTGGTCTCTCGGAACGTGCAAATGCCCAAGACGACTTTTAATAATCCTTGGGATTAGCCAACGTATCAAAGTCTTTTAAAGACACAACTCCGCCTCTCTATCACGAACGTGACTCGGCAAGTAAACGAAGTCACGTGAGTTTGACGATATGTTCATAAGTTCCTTTCCCGATCACACAATCTCTGTTAATTTCATTTCAATAGAAACTTTGTAAGCTCCTCATTAATATGATTTTTATCTTCTATAACAAACATCATCGGAAGTAAGGAATTCAGGCTGCTCCAAAATAACGTTCCATCTGAACTGTGAAACATGTAGAGCAATGCGTTACTCCTCATCTGAAAGTCTCCTCGAGCGATCTCATCGCGTTCTTCAAGTTCGGGCGCGTTTGGTACCACACACCAAAACGTGAATCAGGATCACGATTGCTTATCGCGACGTCTCTCTTCGGTTACACAGAGACAGCAGCCGTCGATCGAAATTGCACGACCCCCAATCTTTTTGTCCCAATGCGGAAGGAACTTGGCGAGTCCTCCAAAAAGTCGGGATTTCGCGCGCGCTGTGCCTCGCGATGTTGCACTCGACTCACGTGGCGACCCGGTCTGAACCCTGTCGGCGGTGACCACTTCCTCGGATAGTCGACCAATCGGCTGCGCGCCAGGACGCCTCGAGCTACGATCGTGGGTCCTCGTCCGCGGTCGGTCGCGCTCGGTAGCCGTTCGTCTTCGTCGCACTCACGCGTTTGTCACGCGTGTGTACGTGCGTACGTGTGCCGCGTGGTCGGTGGCGGCGGCAGTGGCGGCGGCGGTGGCGGCGGTGGCTGAGCACCAACGTTCGTAACCACTTTCTGAACTGGTCTCGGGCAGCCGCGGGGACAGATCGCGGCGACTCCTACGACCAGGACGATGTGGACGTCCAGGATTGACCGTGGTGGTCCTGGTACCGCTTCCACCGATCTTCCACACGCATGAAAACACGCGCTGTCTCGCATCGAGCGTGCGCCTCGTCCAGCGTCCGACACGATACTACCTCTCTCCCCTTCCTCTCTATCTTTCTCGCTCTCCCTACGCCCCCTCCATTGCCTCCACCATTCGCTCCGTCTCCCTCTGGTCGCGATCACCCGCGCGCGGTAGGGAGGATGTGGGGAGAACTACTCTCTGGTAGCCGCTCATTAAACGCCGCGGTGACGTCAGGAGCAACGATACTATCGAAATCCGCGAAAGAGAAAGAGAGACAGCATCTATTCGCGCCTCTCGCTGCGTAATTGATCCCAGTATGCGCGATCATGATTGATGAATAGATAGTCGAAGTTTAAGTTTGAAAATTTAACGAATTCGCGTCGAGAAAGGTACGGAAGAAGATATCTTCGCACGCAATGAAACAGATTCACTGCAATGAAGTTTCAAAGAACATTTTTTCTTTACTCTCTGTTAATTATTAAATATATGGCAGCAATTGTTATTTAGTAACGTTTTATGTGCAATCTATGTACATCTATAATGCAAACTAAGCACAATCACGAATAAACGCAAGTTATTTTTGCTCACACTGATTATCGATTGTACTCTTCAATGTTTGTTATGTTTGGCACGTCACTTGTTTTGTACTGGAATAAAATTAGATCAAATTAAAGCACTTTATGATATATTCATTTTGATACAGTGTTTCCGATGGAAAGGAAGGTTTGTAATTGATAGAGGTATCTCTGCTCGAGCGTTGTTCATATAGACATCTCTGTCGCTTGTCCTCCTGTCATTGAACATCTCGTATTTTTCTTTTGCATGTATCTTTACGATTATTAGCGTACAGTCTCTCTCAAAAAGTTATCTCTCTAGATAATCATTTCAGCATAGTATGCACACTGCACATAAAACAAACATTTCGGTGACGTCAAGAATCCCGTTCCGTGTGACATAATTCACACAGCAAACAATCTAATTGACATAGTTATACAACAGAACTTTGTAACAGTCGTTATTGATCATCCGAGAACCAGCAAAGTGGAAGGAAAAGTCATTGATTGCTTATGCGTTCTGAGATCAAGCGCAAAAGTCCGTGAAAGAACAAAGTAGTTCGCACAATTTGTAGAATCTCTCGTTAAACGGAAGAACTTCACCGCGCTGTGAAACATTAATCGAATTTTCGAAGCAAGAAAGAGTCCCAGAAATATTTGAAATCCAAGAGCAGCGAGTAAACATTTCTTGGAATTATTGCAATCTTTTGCTAAGGTTTCTGTCATCCTCCTTCGTATCCTCTTCTGATTCGTTATAAATTCTCAAAAAAGAAGTTTAAGCTTCAGATAGACTTATTCATCAATCATATTCACGCACGCTGAGATCAATTAATATCAAAAAGACGTTATCGTCATCACATCAAGACATTCTTCAGATAATTCTAAATGCCTTTTCAGAATCTTGAAGTATTTTTATCGAAATAAAAATTATATTTTTATCAAAATAAAAATCGAAAGGAATTGCTTAAAGAAATAATAAAACGTTCGTGTGTATAATTTTGATGCTGTGAGGATTAACACGAAAGAGGCCTGATGCACGCTTATAAAATCGTATCGCGACATTAGCGATAGGAAGTGCAATTTTAAATCGCGAGAGAAATGTCAGGGAAGAATCCGATTGTGGCGCAAGCAGCGGACGGTGAGATGGCGCCGTGGGTGGTCCGTCTAAAACGTCCGTAGCTACTTGGAAATGAATTTTGCCGCGCTCGCGACGTCCACCGCTATTTAAAGATGAGGTGTACAAGCCGAGACTGTATTCTTTTTCTCTCCTGCCGCGGTGCTCGTCCGTCTCTCTTTAGCACGTGACTTCGGTTGGTGAAAAACACCGTGAGTGCAAAGACACCTTTCACGCGATACCATCGTCGGCGGTAATCACCGGGGTGAAAGGTCCCGGCACTTAAGACTCGGAGGTTTCGTCTTCGGGTTTTGTAATGAGAGGCGCGGCGACGTCGTGTATTTATTTTCAATAAACGCACTGACGTCCGGCGCGGATCGAAACGAGTTAGGCCTTCGAGGCGCGTGAATGTAGATGTTAACGATGAGCAGTTTCAGTCTCTCTTTCTCTCTTGGTCACGATTAGGGATAATATTATTATTGTCAAGCGTGGCCGCGGAGAAGAATCGACAAGTGGAAACGTGACTCTGCCAGCCGGACACGACATTTTCTTTATCCACTCAAATTTGTGAACTTCGCCACGCAGACACTATACGACACATGCTCATCGAGCTTATCTCACTATCCATTTGTAAGCGCGAAGTGCACTTACAGCTGAAACCTCGGCTTCGTGAATGACTTTCTTTATGGATCAAGTTCGATTATCTGTGTTGATGTGTGCTTTATGCAACAGGATCGATTGTACTAAGGATATCTTTTATGCAAGATAAGAGGTTATTTCTAAAGCAAGATGACATATACTATGATACCAGTAACATTTATTCGCGTTGTATTTTTAAATTACAAGCATCGTACATGCATGTTAATATTTAAATATACCAAGTGCGTGAAGCTATCCATTTAAATTACGAAGATATTTATTTCAAGAAAGAGCAATAATTTGATATTTTTAAAAGGTAATTTGATATTCCTTATTCTTGGCTTCGATCGTCATAGAAAATCCATTCGAACTGAAGGTAATCGATATCTACATTCAACGAATTTTCGTTAATCAAATTTGGCAGCAGCCAAAGTAACATAAAAGCGACATTTATAGGAGCTTACGTTAATGTGACGTAAGCACACTCGATGTCCAGACAAGCTAATATCGTATTAATATAATAATACATACATTGAAAAAAATTCTTCAATTCTCTAAATTAATTTAATTCATTTTATTTTATTTTTTATAAAGAATCTAAATATTTCAATCAAATATATTTGATTTAAATACATATATTTTTCATCGAAAAAAATTAAGACAACTAATATCTTTATGAAAATTTGAATTGGTTCATCCAAGGTATGAGACACAAAAAAAATTTTGTTAATTAAGGACGTCATATAGGTTTTTTGCTTGCAATATATAATTTTAAATTTTAAATTAAAATATTATCAATGAAGATTCAAACTGGAACCAAACGAACGCCATGTTTTTTTCATTTTTATAATTGTATGTAATTAAAATTAAATTTTTATTATTATATAAAGTAAATATGCATCGTCTTCTGCGTCGATTCCAATCGCTCTAAAACTTTGTTTTTATTATTTTTTTAAAGACAATTAATTTAGCCAAATAAACAATTCCTTTTTGTCAGTCTAACGGATATCGTAGCACGATTTTCGTAGCGTTACATATATTGGACGGAGATACAACGCGCTTTCACCGGAAAATATTATCAATGAGTTCATGTCTAAAGGCGGAACGTGTGTGCGCGCGGCTCGAAATATCCGGCGCCCGCGGCGCTAAAGTTCGCGGTCCGTGCGAGTTGACGCGATAATTATTGCGGATTATCCCCGCCTACCTGCCGCAATCTGTACTTAATTGGCGGATAATCGTTTAAATAAGTGAGGTATTCTCAACGGGACGAGTAGCCGCAAGTTCGGATTAAAGTAGGTCGACCGATATCTACAGAGATACGAAACGGGATTAGAAAAGCGCTGAAATTATTCGTAATGTTTCTCGTTGGCACACCGAACCGCGTGCGGCGTTCGCGGTTTCATGGTGAACCATATGCTACGACAGGAAATTATCTATGAACTGACTTCCACATGCAAGCAGTTGCCGTACGAAAATAGCTGACGTTTTCCTCCGAGACGCGCTGAATTTCAGAAACAATCGTAAAATAGTAGACGTGAATTCAGATTGTCACTTAATATCGGAATAAGATATAATGTAAAATATTCAAAAAATTATGAAGAAATGAACAGTATTGATGATTGAGTAGTACGATGTATAATTGTACGAAATAAGGGGGCTTTTAAAACGAATACAAGTTTATTAAAATATATATTATAATATTATATTATAATAT
>NW_017259222.1:1081057-1097660 GCF_001594045.1 Atta colombica
TTTTTTTATTAGTTTTGATTCTTATATACAATCGCTTTTTGTAGTATTTATTTCTAAAATTTAATTAGCATTATAAAATAAAATAAATTCTTTTATATATACTTTTATAATAACACTACAGTAAAGATTCGTGCAAACATTCGTGAATCTTTCTCGTTTAAAAGTTATTTATGTAAAACTGCAGTAAAATATGATAAATGCATTGCATGAGCTATTGTAAGCCAAATTATTTGCTGTTTTATTTTTCGCAGTTATTTTCAAGGTTGTATTTATGATCGAACTTTTTTAGCTGATATTATTGTTCAACAAAAAACATTCTTAAATAGAAATAATTATAATCTTTAATAAAAGTAGCGTGAAATGTATATCGATTACTATCTTTTTAAATCACATCTTTATAAAAAAACGTAAATTCGACAAATCCAATCGCATAAAACTTCAATAAGTTGCAACATACGAATACCTAGTATAGCGCGATGCGCTTCAATTACTTATAAAAGATCCCACGAGAAATCGTTCCGCGTACTGACGCTTCCAAACATAGCAGGACTACGACTAGAGCGGAGGTGAGCTCCGATGCTGGCAAATGCTCGAAAGTTTAACAATCGCTTCTTGTCAATTAGCATCACACGGCACGACGTGATTTATCGCAGAACCGGTTGAGGCTATTGGACGCCTTACGTTGTGTCTTACGCGGTTATTTCGAACATACACGGCGCCGGCACTTACATTACAAAAGCGGACCGATTAATTAAAGTCGAAACATCCGCGCCTCGAAATAGAGAACCCCGAGACGCCCGCGTCCCAAATACGCTCGTACGCGTTCCGGTTATCGCCGTAGTAATTATTTCGGATAAATTGTGCACCACCTACGCCAGCAGGCGCAACGATCCGCGCAACTCGCACCACAGTCGAAGCGCGGAACATTTGTGACTCGAAATAGCACACACGCCCGCACACGTATCGCTCTCGGTACACGGTATACTTCTTATTGTTTTTCTTAGACTGCAAGGTCGGCCGCAGTGTACAGGATATCCTTCGGCTAACAAAGATATTTTTCATAAAGATGCTTCGTCAAAATTGAGATAACGACATTTATCCAAATTATAATTAGAAGAAAGAATGCAATGCATTCTGGAGAAGACCATTGAAATTATTTCTTTACAGTCTGTTTAGACGTTATGATATGACCATTGGTCGATAGTGTTATCACAAAAGCTGCATTTCAGTTTTGCCAATTGTGTGTATTCTTTGTGTAAATTTGAGAAGTACGTTGGTATTAATTTTGTAATTTCATGCTTACTTGGAGGCCTTCAATATGCCTTTCAAATGAACTAAATTTGGTAATGAAATGTCTGCAAGTATCTAATATGTAAAGTTATGTTATAAATATATGTTAATTCGTAGTGCTCTCTACTGATATCTTTCTAATTCCATAACTGCAATTTTTTCCTTTCTCTTCAGTTTTCTTGTAAGTTACGTTCTGTATGTCAAAAGAATTTTTATCTATAATATATAATTGATACTACGCTATAGCTAATGAACTTATAAAAATACTTGTATCACATGAATATAAATAAAATGATATTCCATTACTCCTTCCTACTACTACTAATATTTCATTAATTTTTTTAAGACTTCCAAGTATTTAAAAAAATGAACAAAAACTTATCGATAATATCATAAAATATTTCGAATTCAAAAGTATCGAGAAACTGTTCGGGCTTCGATCCTCCGTGAGCTCATCTCTCTTCCTTTCCCTTCCACCTGATGTCATTAGCACATTTGAGTTCCCGCTAGAGACGTCTTGCCGCTCCAAGATAGCTTCAAGATGCGAAGGGAAAACGGTAAAATGTGTTTACTCAAGTGTTCATTAGTACTCGCGGCATAGGCGACTATTTGGCGGGCTCAACTATAATTAGTTAACGACATCCACCGGCATCTTGAGATAAACCCCCACTTTAGCTGACGTCAATTCGAGTCGCGCTCAATTCACGGAGGAAATGATTATCATATAGAATCGCGAGCGAGATATTTCCCGAGACAGATGGATCGGGAGGTCTAAGAAGGACGATTAACGATCATCATTAGCCAGCGGAAGAGCAGGGTGGAAGGATAAAAAGAAACGATAGGGAAGAGCGAAATACGGTAGCGGGGGTTGAGGCTGTTTCGCTGGCGAGTAATTTGATCGAATGGGTCGAATTAGCGACATAACGAAAACTCGTCTAAGGAGCGCACGTAGGAAGAGAGATGATGCCCACTCTCTTCCTCTTTCTCTCTTTCCACCCATACGCTATAAACGCACAGCTCAGAATTAGCGTGGCCGGCACATGCTAAACATTCAATAAAGCGCTCGAAAGCTGTCCGGAATAATCGTAATCATAAATAATCAGGACCTAAATATACGTCGGAGCTCGCAGTAATGCGTTTGCGAACCCCTCCCCCCCTCCCCCTCCCCGCTCTCTCTTTCTCCTTCTTCTTCTTTCTCGAATACCAACTGCCGTTCGCGAACCGTTAACGCGTATGGAAATCAGTGATCGCCCGTTTCCTCTCCTTTTTCGATCCTTTTTTCCCTCATCCTATCCTGCATTTCTGTTTCCGCGCGCTTTTCCCTGACGTCGCTCCCGCGCCGCACCTCTCGTAGAAAAAAAAGATAATGGCCCGCCGTGTGCATTTTGCGTAATGAATCGGCCGTCATTAGCATATAGATGCCACGGTTAGGCTGGATAACCGGATGACGAAGCGATGACTGGGATGGAATTGTATCGGGTTACAAACGCGCATTACGAATTACCGTCGCCGTGATCGACTCGAAATTAAGCTACGAGACGGAAGGCAGATGTCGGGACACCTGACTCTTTTTAAATCACATCCTCAAATACGCCGTAATAATCTCTATAATCTGAATTAATTAACACGATAGACAAAATTTGAATATCTTTTGATATTCCATTATGGATATTTGATATTCCAAATATTGGTGTTTCCATAAATATTGGTTTTCATAAATATTGGTGATTCAATAAAAATATATTTATATTTTCTAGGGATGATGCATAGTTCTTTGTAGAAGAAATCAATTCATAATCGGCAAATTTAGGAATATAAATAATATTTATCGCGTATATATGCCTCATAAGTGTTGATTAAAATTAAAACTTTCAGATAAAAAGTGTGATATATTTAACACTGTAAATGCTTCGTTGATTAATTAAAAGAAAGAATTTTACGAATTGACCAATCAAAGAATGCTTCAAAACATTTGTAAAAGATCTGCTTTAAAAGCAGATCGAATCCAAAATTACAAAATGAAAATTGTAACCTAATATATACAACATATTTATTATGTTCGGTTTATGTCTTTCGTAATTTACGTAAGATTTTTATTTCAATGTATACTTATAATTTTTGGCGGTACAAAATTAAGAATGTTAAAGTTATCGTAAAAGATTATCAATGTAGATATTTAAAAAAAATTGGATTCATTGAAAAATGAAATTTATTTTTATATCGTCCTCAGTTAGAGTCAAATTTCTTTTTATTAAAATGTATTCCCCACGAATAAAAAAAAAACTAGATTTCGATATCTCATTTGTTCTTGATAAGTTAATAAAAATGGAACATCTTGTCATACATAACAGTTCGCCACGTGTAACTTGTGACATTCGAACGTATTTCTAGATTTTACAGATTTTACTAGCCATAAGATTAAAGGGAAACTTTCGGAAATAATAAAAGAGAGTGTTAATTGTCATGATTTGTTATGATAATCCGTCAGTACTCATAATAAGCAGATATACAAGACTTCAAACGTAAACAGACTACCGTAATAAATTCAATACAATAACCTTTTTAAAAAGTGTCAGGAATGGCGCTATGCGAGTGGTTAACGACAGCTCTTGTCGCATTGATGCTCCAAGTTGCTGAGAACAAAATGTACGATTAAGTAAGCGTGTTCACGATCATCATTAGTGTGCAATAATGATTAATGGTTAGGTTTAGCGTATATCTCTCAGTGTAACGCAACGTCGGAGTACCTCGTGCACAAACGGACATATGGTCGACTGGCTCGACCGATTAGACACATTTGCATCACAATACCCAAGTCTGCCCACCGCACAGGCCACGGTCCGCTCAATTCTCTCTTCTCTGTCTTTCGCCCGACCTGCGCCTTTCTCCTCGTTTTATTACACGTGTGTAGTACAGGGCGTAGTCTATGCCGATATAATGGCACTTAGCCAAGAGAGAAAGAGAGATAAAGCGAACAAGAGACAGAAAAGCAGGAGCGCGAGAAAAAAAATGTTGCAGCTTTTGCAAGTAGCATGGGAGAGTTCCTTTGTTTACGAGACTCTTTAAACCGAGAGCAGCGGGGAACGTGAGATCCTCAAACGTTCGAGTAGTTCTTGTCATCGAAGCGACAATCGTGCCTAAATGATGTCGTGCGGGTAGTTATAAGTATCGACGCACCCCAAAGTCAAGGCGTTCGCAATGAAACTGGCGGTAGCCATAAACGACTGAACGCAGATTGTACATACGATAAATGAAAAGAAATGTCTCTACAGTCTTAGAATAGAATATGTTCTCTATTATGTTACTTTTATTTATTAATTGAAAATTGATAGTGATATTTATCGTTGTTATCTAAGATATCTATTTTATCGACCAAATGCGATTCACACATATACGAAACATTACACGTCACTATAATACATACAGTTACATCAATATCACACGCACACATACGCAAAAAAATTCTTTTTTCATGGCTTTCAATCTTACAAGGAAACCAATGGAAGTGTTCTCTCCCGATTTTTATGAGTTTTAAATATAGTTTTCTAAACAAAAATAAAGGAATACATATTTTTTTACAATTGTTAATCGCATTTTAGTGCAACTCTTTGAAAAAAATTGTATTTCGGAACTATAAAAGATAAAAAAAAAGTTTGAAATAAAAGAGGAATAGTTTTAAGAGTACTTAATAATTATAATTTCCGTGTGGATTTAACATCTCTGATGTGGATTTAAAATCCATGGTGTTAAATCCACATCATTGGTGTCAACATTAACACCAACATAGTGAAAATTATATAGGCACAGTTATTTTTCAGAATGTATCAGTACATAAGCTATCACTTTCCAAGAATTGCACATTGACAATTATCGAAATTACCGAATATTTCCATCTAGACTAAAACTTTAATTAGACATTATAACAAGATTACGAAACTCGCTTTATATTATCTGCAGCCCTGGAATTCATGACGAGCGACTACGCGCGCGCGAGCTGCAGTTTTTCAGAAATTACACGTCCGGTCACGCTATGGTTATTCTGATCACCGAGCATTATCTAACGCGTGTCCGCATTGCGTCAATGACTCCATCATTCTAGCAGGCTGAAATTCTTATAATTACGTAAGTGAATGTGTTGCGGTTAATTACCAAGGCTGCGTTCCCTTTTTGTGCGAATGTATCAGTATAATGATCGCTTTGATGTATGACGATAATTTAAAAAATACTGGAAATAATGACAAGTCCGCGAGCCATGATAACAATAAGGCCTAATCACGCGATTGGTACGTCGTGATTTGTGTTCTGTGCAAACGTAACGCAAGAAATCGGTAATACAATGAGTCACGTGATGTATGTCAATGTTAAGAAATATGTTACTATAAAGGTGCTACTATAAAGATGTCTAAATTTTTAAAAGCAACATAAAAATTGTAAAAAAAACTTACTTTTATATACAAATTATAACCAAGATTTTCTTAAAGATATTCGCATATTTAAAGGGGTATTGAACAATTTACAATCAGTGATAGAGTAATTATCTGCAGTTGTCACCCATATATATAAAGTTCAATGTCATTTTCTCTATCGAATACATGAATACACAAATGGTTTATATACATATAATAAAAACTGTCCACACAAATTTTAGCGCCACGGAGCTTTAAATATCTTTCGGATATTACCAATTTATAAATTTGACATGTCAAAATGTAAAGAAAATTATAAAATTGATAATCCAAATTACCTTTTATTCAGTACATTCTCTGGACTATAAAACATTAAAATGATTTCGACATTTTTATTTAATAGTCAAATCTTTAAATGATAATATAGATGAATTATCGATATCAGCGATCAAATGCTTTGCAATTAAATGAGTAATTAATTATGTATAACTTAGTAATAACTTTGATAGGTTTCGATATTGATGTTATTTATAAACTGCATTAATTTTTGTGCTACATACTTAGGATGAATTAGAGAGTAAATGCACTCATCTCATTTGCAGAATCGACCTAATATCTACTAACAAAACTCATCACTTGATTACATATGTAATGGAGAAAGGTAGCATGGCGGTGTATACAAGATACATCACGTTTTTCTCTATTTCGGTGGCGCAATTTAACACGATTAGTCGTGTACAGTTGATCCGATTTGAACAAATGAGAACACGAGTCAATATCATGCGACCAGAAGTGGCGTGTCTAATGAAGACAAGATAAGAATTACGCGGAGCATCGACCATTCGTTTGTATCATTTATCGAAAGTCGATTCGACGAATTCTATAATTGTCAAGTAACATATTGATCCTTAAATATCAGCTATTTATGTTACTGTTCTAACAATACCAAAATTAAAATTTCATTTTGAAAGCCTTGATTTAGATGAAGAATATTTCGTTGAACAAACAAGAGTTTATAATTAAATGTGATTTATTGTTATAATTTATGTATTTTTAAACAACACAATTCACGTATTGTCAGTTGTTTATATTAATTAAAAAATCTTAATGTACTATTTAAGAGCAAAACGAAAGCAAAACAACACAGAAAATATAATAATAACAACAACAATACAATAATAACTACAACAATAAACAACATACAAGAAAGGTATTTATTGATTATATTAAATAAACTTGTTCGTATCTTATGTATATATGTATATATGTGTGAATATGTTTTCTTGTATTACGTAAAACAATACTAGCAGTAAGACAATACTAACAACAACGAACATAACTACAATAAACAAAATATAGGGAAAGATATATTTGAAGAGTTACTGATTATACTAAATAAACTTAATCGCTTATGTATATATGTATGTGTATGTGTGTGTGTATGTGTGAGTGAGAGTGAGTGGATGGGTGGGTGGGTGTACGCGCATGTTTTCTTGTACGATCAATTTAGACTAAAACTTTCTTTCCTAAGTTAGTCACAAATCAACGCGTAGGTCTGTCCAGACTACCCAGAAGTCACTCCACCGTCGTCGGCATCGATTACACTAGCCTATAAAAGTGACGACGGAAACGTTCCATTCCCTTTTACCACGCGAGGAAAAAATCGTTCGAGGAGGGTAGGTCGTGCCGCTGCTGGTTGGCCGACCGATACCTCGAGTTAGAAATTAATTAGAAAAGTGCGGAGAGAAGAACGGTAAGCTGCGGGAACGCGCGGGGTAGTCAGGCAATCAACGAACAGATGAATTAATGGCCGCGCCAACTACCCCTTCGAGATACCCTTCTGGATACGTTTCCACCCGAGAAGTAGATTCTTATAAGCATCGCAGGCCACCGTACGGCGATCGACGTTTCTATCCCTTCAGTCTATCACACACACACACATATATATATATATATATATACATATAGAAAGATATACACATATAGAAAGAGAGACATACAGTTGCGCACACAAATCCATTGGCATTATCACCCTTGCTGGGAGCGGGATGCAACATCTCCGAATCTATCGGGCCGATTTTCTGCTCGGCAAGTTCTTTCTCTCACCGATAAAAACATTGGCGGTTGTAGAAGCGGGACGAGCATGACGTACTCGGCCAAGTACGAGATGATTAAAGTGCTACGCTCGCTGAGAAAAAACTGGAATACGTCGTGCTGCGTGTATGGTCGCAATGGCACATTCGGTTATTTTCTTGATTATCCAGATAATTCTGCGGATAATTCTGTGCTTGCACACGAAATACTCTTCCACAAAAAAACGCATTCTACGTTCGCACATTACGAGGAAACTGAAGAAAAAAATAACATACCGATGTTACATTTCTAATTAGCGCCGAGATAAACGGTAATTATAATGAGAAAACAAATATTATTTGGTTAACAATTTAGAATTCACGCATATAAACATTCAATAATAGGGCTTACTAAAATTTTGAAAACATTTCCAGATTTTTTCCAGGTATTTTTATCTAGAATTCCATGTAAGATTAGAAAATTTGTTAACATAACTTGGAAAAATTAATTGAAACGTAAGTAATAGTCAGAGAAAGAGAGAGAGAGAGAGAGAGAAAGAGAGAGAGAGAGAGAGAAAGAGAGAAGTTCTAAGGAGTTAATTAGCCAATCAGCCAGTTAGAAAAATATTTCTTCAGCAGTTGTTGAATTACTAACAAAAGTAGCGCGAATCGAGGTTGATAATAAAGAGTAGTCTCAGAATTCAAGGGTGAAATAGAGATTAGCACACCTGTACGAAAACGTTATAAGTATCGGTTATGCAGCATACGCGATGCAATTGAATGGAGGAATTAATCGCGAGTCCGTCAATATTTCATGGGTAATTTCTCCCCTCGGGAAGTACCGAGGTAGAGCCACGAGTCCGGAAACTATTGTGCGAAAGAAGGAACAACCGAATCCTCGCATGTCCTATTGGTCCCCCCTTGTGTGGCACCGGCTCAGGGGTGCTTAATACATTGTCAAGTAACGTCCAAATGCGTTTAATGTCATCCCATGGACATCGTTAGCGGACCATGTCTTTCCGTTTCGACGCCTCAAAGACCGGATGACATCCGTGTGTAAAGATAAAGTACAGAATAACGTTGCTTTTTCGTGATCGAGTACAACGAATCATAGTAAATATAAATAATAATCTTATAATAGCTCAATAATAAATAACAAGAAGGGGCTACAAATCAGATTTTTATGTATTTCAAATTCTTAGAACATACCTTTTCGACCTTATTATTGATCTTATTATTACACTGAAGTCATCCTCAGTGTAAAGAAATTAAACGCAAATTTGACAAAATTAATAAAATTAAATACAAATTATACAATTTATAGTTACGCAAAAAGTTGATAGTATTTCTTCATATCTATCTTCCGCAACAATGCAATGCTTTTCGTTCTGGTAATATTATCGATTATATTTTTCCATTATAAAAGTTCGCAATAAGTTCATAATGATAAAAATATTGAATACGATGAGTCATTAAATAAAAACGTACCAGCACACATTCAGTGTTATCAAATTAATAGAATAGATTATAAAAATTAATGACTCATGTTCAATATTTTTATCATTATGGACTTATTATGACTGTTATAATGGAAGAATATAACCAATAATATTACTAGAAAAGCATTGCATTATTGCGAAAGATAAATATTAAGAAATACTACTAACTTTTTGCATAACTAAATTGTATAATTTGTATTTAACCGTTTTTTAATTTATTATTTTTTTTATATCGTTTATTAATTTTGTTATATCTGCGTTCTTTACATTGAGGATGATCTAATAATAAGATCAAAACGTATGTTCTAAAAATTTATAAATACATAAAAATCTGGCTTATCCCTTTCTTGTTATTCATAGTATATATATAATTAATGATATAATTCAATTAACTAATTTAATTAACAAACATGTAATCTACAATTAACTTTTAGTACCTTTTTACACTGTCAAGTACTTACTTGTAATAGATAAGAGAAAAATATCGCTACAAAAATGTAGATATAAACATAGAACAATTTTTTTTTCAATCAAAATGCCAAACATTAAGGTGTATAACAGAGTGATAAGCAAATATACAATATATATTTTTATTAACAAAAAAATTGTAGCAAAGTAAAAAAAATTCGAATATATCACATCAATGTTGGCATACCGTTAAAAATCTACAGTTTTAATTTTCTATAATACATATTAAATACATATAAAAAATTCCATAACTATGGATATTTAAAATTAATTCTTTTAAATTGCATTTTCTGTTGTTCTTAGCCGAAAAAATACGCAATGGCAATGAAACGTGCTGACAAAGAAAACATATACGATATATAAAATTATAGATAAAAATTTAAATATTCGTCTGTGCAATTTTGCAGATGTCGCACGCATACATGTTTATATTATTCGTAAATTTTATTCGTCAATTACTTCGATCGAGACTTCGTGATTCGGTTCTCTTTGAGATTAATCGATTTCTGTCACGAACGCGTGGAAGTATACCCGTTGGCCCTTCGAAACGGACGGCACGTACGAGCGAACGAAACCGAGATTATAAAGCGTTTATAGCGCAGCTTCCCACCTCAGGGCGCTCGCTTCTGATCTGCATAAAAATAGGGGAGCACTCGGGAGCGGGAGGCCGAGCGGAGCGCAAGAACGGAACCTTAATACGAGATCAGATTATGATTTTGCGGAGGAGTTGGCCGACGGGATGGAGAGGCTGGTGGTGGAGGTCTTTAAGAGTTTCGGTGTCGAGGAGAGTCAGGGTTCGTCGTTCTTTCTCCATCACTTCACTCCTTTTTCGTGATTAAAGGGATCATGATAATTCGTCGAATTTTGAGGCAAGAATGAATTTTTCGAAAAGAACTCCTTACGTTCTATTTCGCTCAATATAAGCGAAATTAAATGATGTTGACTTAAACAGCGGATACATATTTTTGTATGACAAAATACGAAATACCTATTTGATACATCTGTAGATTGAATTGAATTGATTTCTGTATTCTCGAAGGAAAAATATCACATTTAAATTTGATACTATTAATACAAATAAATAGTATATGTACATTTTTAGAAGTAATAAAATAATATTCTCGAAGGAAAAATATCACATTTAAATTTGATACTATTAATACAAATAAATAGTATATGTACATTTTTAGAAGTAATAAAATAATATCGCAGTCACAAATCGTCATGATTTTACAGTATACGTGCAAATGAAAATAATAGACAAGAAATAAATGCCAACCATGGACTATAATCTGCGATTCCAATCGGCCTACCAGCTTCGGTACTGAAATATTCGAGCTTGTGTTCCCGCCTTCGGACTCGTAGCTCGCATCGGTGGCGTATCGAGCGCGAATCGCATTATCGTTGCGCCGAAACTCCACGTGCATCGTAACACCCCGTGAAGCCGAATAAGAACGCGAATAAAAAGACAAGCGCGACAACGACGACAACTACGCCGAAGAAGAAAAAAGAAGAGAAGTAGAGAAAGAAGAGGAAGGAGAATCGAGCGTGCCGGTATAATGGCGCCGAGACGCGAAAGGGCGAAGCTAACGATATATCTTGGACTATTGTCTTGTGGGCCGCGACAGTCGCGGCCATTATATCAAGATTAACTCTCTTATTCCCTTGGCGAAGGTATGGCTTTCGTATAGAAGGGCATATAGAAGTACACAGGCTCCCGAGGGAGGATGGGAGGTGGAACGGCCCGGAGGTAGAGGTTGCAAGCAGGCCTTATGGCACGTACACACAAACCACCCACACTTCTACGACGACAACGACGAGAACGAACGCGAGAGGGACGAACGTAAGAGAGACGAAAAGATAGAGAGAAGAAACTGAGAGAGGAGACACAAGAGGAGGAGGAGGAGGGCCATTGGTGTGTTCACGGTGTTCCCGAGATGGCATACGGGAACGGGGGTGTATGCTAGGCATCCGCAGAAGAGGACATTATAAGGAGTTATGAGGTCCTGCCTCATACGTGAGCATCCTTGCCTCTACCTCCTCACCACCGCCAGTTCCTCTCCTTTTCCTCCTTCTTCTCTTCTTCCACTCTCACTCAGCCTTCTTTTATCTTTCTCTACCAAGAGCATCCCCTCCACCCTCTCTTCGCAACTGCGGATCCTTATATACAAGATCTGTGGCGGTTCTTAATGTCCTCTCCCTTTTAATGCCCCGCGCGGTCTGCCCTCGAGGTCGAACAACGAACATTTCTGCCCACCGCCTTCTTTTTCGTGGCCCGATATTGAGTTATACGCTGCGCGTATTTATCGTTCAAAATCCTTCTGTAAAGGACTGCGGGAGAGATGCAGGAGAAAGAGAGCGCAACATGAAGAAGAGAAGAAATCGGTCTGGGTTACAGGTTATAAGTAAAGAAACATAGAAGAAGAAATACAAAAAAAAGATACACGATAAAACGTCTGTATAAATTAATCGGAAATTAAGACTTTTTATTTATTTTTTTTTTATGTAAAGCATTGCGAAAACGTATTTAATTGTTAAAGAATACACAAAATACAAATTAGATTCTTCTTTCACACACACACACACACACACACACACACACACAAAATTTAAAATCATTTTCTAATCTGTAATTTTGTGTATTATCATTGACCTACATATACATAGCCGAAATCACATCCATAAAAAAATTTTTAAATTATTCATTTCAATTTTATATAAATTATAAATAAAATTTTTATAAATAAAATGTTTCTACAATAAATCGAGTTTTGCAATATCAAGTTTTTGACGGTTCTTGGAGTTGAGATCTTTAAAGAAAAATAAAATATTTTCTACTACATATTCAAAATTAATACAAAATGCAAAAGGATTAACCCTGTCAGTGACGATTCTTATAAATGAATAATTTCAATGTTAGAGCAGGAAAAATGCGTAAGAAAATCGTGATTCAGATCGTCTCAGCCAATGCTAGAAGGAATTTATGTCAGAGATTCGATTGGAAGAGAATCGACCAAACTGGATCCTAGTAAGTTTTACAGCCTTGGGTTATAGCCTCGACAAGTACGGTGTAGGATCTCAACGCGTGTACCAACATGAGGTCGAGACCGCTGCCCATCTCGGACTCGAGGGATGACGTAATAGTGAACTTCATTTGGTGACGGTGGCAACCCTGCTAGTTCACCCTCACCCGCCTTACGGGGATATCTTCCAACATCAACAATACTGCTGTGTTCTCTGTCTTTCTTTCTCCCCCTGTTTTTTTCCTTCAACTTCCACCTACTATATACTCGACCTACAATCACACAAATCGTAGTAGTATACCACAGACAACCATGAATGGGAACCACGTGTCACTGCTTGTTCTTTTCTTTCTCTTTTTCATGCTCTTCTGCTTCGACTCGGTTCAATGCCATCAAAAGCCTGTGGATTCCACACGTCGCAAATCTTTCCGACGCAACGTAAAGATCGTGCGATCATAGGAGCGGTCGAGATCTCGAGTCAGCTTTAAAGGCGACCATGACGCTTTATGGTTGGGCATGACGATATCTCGCTAGATAGTTGTTACCGCGATACACCGCTCTTCAGATTCTGAACAGAGAGAGAGAGAGAGAGAGAGAGAGAGAGAGAGAGAGAGAGAGAGAGAGAGAGAGAGAGAGATAGAGAGAGAGAGAGAGAAAGGAAAATGAGAAAAGAGAATAATCCAGTAAACACACAGTATAAATAAATATATCAGAAAATTATAAGTGATAAAGAAAATAACAAAAGTTTGAAGTGTATAAATAAAAATGTAATAGAAAAAAAATTAGGGAAAGATTATTACGCACTTAAAGAATGGATAATATCATTCAATTACCAATTTAAGAAATATTAACTGTATGTAACTAAATCAAACGTCAAAATTCAACGTCAAAACGACATATTTATATTAAAATATACACATGTGCACTTCTGATACACAATCCTTTATGCATAGGGTTGTCATATCAAAATTTTCAAAAGTAGAACTTACATAAAAATGTGCATAGATTAGTAAAATTTATCGAAATAGTAAACAAATAATTGTTTCACATTTAATTATTCATTAGTGATATTAAATTTGATGTATGAAATGATACTGAAAATGTACGAAATCAACTGATAGTCGATTATTCTCTTCACATTCAACTGTGATTGGTCTTACAATTTAAGGATTACTATATCTAATTGAAAATCAGGACTAATAAATAATGTGGGAGAGAAGTCAACATAAAAATTTTATAAGATTCCCTAAATAAATAGACGTTCATAATTACCCTGAATGCTTTTGGAAATCTCCTTTCAGATATCTTCGGACGTTCTAAAAAAAAAAAGAGAATAGTGTCTGGAGAAAAGAGAACGGATCATAATTCTATTTACGCAGAATCGTCTAAAATAAATGGGTTTCGACTTGTTCGATTCATTGTCAAAAAGATTCACATAAACTCAATCTTTTTAGTACCTCATATTTAAGATAATGTGGCAAATATCTTTATAAATTACACATCATAGAAAAGACCTAACTAATAATATACGTATATTGTTTACACATTAATTTTATACAAATAAATTTTGTATTAAAAAAATTGTACAATAAAATTTAAGATAAAATACTATAGATCAGATTTGGGCACAGAAGTGTCTTATTGAAAAACAGCGTAAAAACAGCGTAAACTTGTACAAAAAACTAGAAATAATCAATTAGATTCAGCCATTTTTCAATTTTTCTTCTAAAGAAATTTCATAAATGTCATGTATATTCAAAATTCCAAGAAAACCATTATAGAACAAAGCAACTTTTGAGATGAGGTAACCTGGTGTAGATATTTATCATTTAAATTCTCAAAGAAAACAGGTTTTTTCACCTTTTTTAGAACTTCTTGTAGATTTTTGTTCTATTCTATTTTAGACTAATGGAATACTTGCATTATATCAATAAAAGCTATATTTAACTAGCTATTTTAGGAGCAATATATTTCAAAAAAACTCCATTAAATAGATATAAGAGTCACAAAAGCCTAACATTGAATAAATTGATTTATAAGGATAAGGAGCCCTCTACGCGGATCTATTATTTTCTTGTTTAAGAAACAAAAGAAATTATAAATCGAATTATAAAGATGCCGTTATTCTTGGGATACATAATTTTAAACTTTTTATAAAAATATTTTTATAAAGTATTTAAAAAATATAAAATAATAAATCAGTGTAAAAAAACATTAATATAAGTTTTTTTTGTATTATCTATTCATTTTTTATTCATCTCAAATTGAATATACTGTTAACTGAATGTATTATGAAAAAATTTGATTTTGTTCTAAAGATTAACCATCTTTTTTTTTCTTTTTATTTTTCTTCTTCTATGTTCTGCACTGTGGGAAATTACTAAGCACATATATTTTACTAATCACATATTAATTATTCATAACGATATTAGACTTCCGTCTAACTTTCGTAAATAGAACGCTGATTACAAAATTTTTCTCTTATGTATGGCAAACTCTAAGAATTTTTTCAAAATTTTTTATCACTTTTAGTATTGCATTTTCTTATTGGTAACTTTATCAACATGAAAAAATACGATACTAAAAAATTCTGAAAAAATTCTCAGAACTCTGTGAGAAGAAAATAAACAATTCTTGTCTCTTGCTGTTTTTCTGTAAAAATAGATACTTGAGTATTTATTGAAAATTATTGAAAATATTCGGCAATGTTTAATAATTAATATCTTGTTAACTATTGCGAAAATTGCAAAATGTTAAAGGATTTTTCGATTCAATTTAGTCCGCTCTACGCATGAAATATTTAACCGTCTGGGACAATTCTTGTATTCTATATATATTCTATATATAGAATACATTTTATATATATTCTATATATTCATATATTTTTTAAAACCGTATTTTATTAAGGATTTTATTAAAGATCCGTATTTTAGAACCATATTTTATTAAAGATTCCTCTATGCAAATCTACTTTGGAAGACTCAATAATTTCATGATAAATGACAAACGCTAAATACCTACTGTCATCAAATTATCGGAGAAAAAAATTTTGAAACTATTCTTAGTACAAGGAATGAAAAAAAATTTATTTTATTTCACTTCATTCAATTTATTTTTTCAATTCATTTCTGGAAATTTTTTCATTTCGAATCTAATACAAAATTTTAAGAATCAGATAAGAAAACAAAGAAGCCAGGTGTACAAAATACGACAATTATAAGTATGTTCGAGATGAGGTATTTTCTTTTTTCCCAAAAATCCTCTGTAGGTTTTTAGGATAGAGATATCGTTATGTCATAAATCAATATTAATGACTTATTATGCGGCCTCTTTTTAAGCTTTACTAATTTCTATTTAATTTATTATAGGTTAGCTAAAAAATTTATTTAAAAAAAAATTTGGTAAAATGTATCTAAATTATCATGAAAATTGTGAAAAGCAAAATTTCGCTTTTAATTTATTACAAGAAAAAAGAAAAGATGCGAAAAAGTTTACGATTTCTCTATTTATGTTTGATTATAATCTATAATTACATAGAGTAAGCCTAGTACTGTTTTATTCAAACTGTTATAAATCTTCATATAATAATAAATTAATAAAAAAGTTGCTTCAAAAAATTGCATGTTTATCTAACTCAATAATTAAATACTTTTAATAAATTCTTAATATATTAGATAAATAAGAAAAATTCATATTGAATATAATAAGTCAGAGTAATTTAATGTACTTTATCCATTTGAGCCATCCCATAAAATAAGTTAAACTATGATAGTTACAATATTTTATTGTGGAAGATAAATTTCTCTCTCTCTCTCTCTCTCTCTCTCTCTCTCTCTCTCTCTCTC
>NW_017259222.1:1097725-1100676 GCF_001594045.1 Atta colombica
ACACACACACACACACGCACGCACGCACGCACGCACGCACGCACGCACGCACGCACTCACGCATGGTTTCCTTCCAGTTGCAGTCGATAATTCATCTCCCATGGTAAAACGCCGAGACATTCATTATGATTCATACCTATATGTGTACACAAATATAATCTCTTTTCTTACGTAATATTGTTGACATGTTAAAAATGAATTTTATAAATTACTTATTTTATTTAAATTACTTATTAAATTCAAATAAAAATATTTTGTAGAAAGGTAAATTAGAATTAGGCATTGTATTTTTGTTTGTTTAATTTATACATTTTCTGCTTAAATAATATTTAAGATTAGAAAATAAATCAAACTTGATATTTGTAAAAATAAACAAAACAGTTATACAGGATGTTTTACAACCAATGTAATACTTACTCATAGCATATTCTACAAATAAAGTAGAGTGAAAAATCCTAATACAAAAATGATTTCTATATTTTGTGCCAATTTTGTCATTTGATCATATTTACGTTTGATAATAACCATCCAGTTTGTTATCAATATTCAAATTAAGTTTTTTATTATATTAAATTTTTTTATTATATTAACCAAATATTTAAATTAAAACTGGTTCATCAAAGCATTAGTAACTGTTTAAGCTAGATTATAACTAATTATTTTTTCGCAGTGTGCGCTGTCTTACGCAAACATAAATGTGTCCATTTGCGTTTCGATTACTGAGATATTTGCATGTCCCGAGATATTTGCTTGCCTCTTGACTCAACCAGTCCCAATCTGCCCTGTGACAACATTGAAAAAATATTCACAAGAACACTACAATGTGCAAGAGGAAGTTAGTTATAAACCTTTGTAAATTCTGCCATCTGAACAAAACATTTAGCTTTGACTTTATCATCAAATCCTTACACTTGATTCATTGTTGCTGATTCATCGTTATCTAAAAATATTTCATGAAGATGTAAATTCTATAATGTCAAAAGAAACATTGCATATATATCTTGACGTGAAAAAGTTTTGGTATAATAATTTAAAATCAAATACAAGTTCATTATTCAATCATGTGAAACTGTATAATTATTAATGCTTCGTTTTCAGTATTCGCTTACTCTCTAAAAATGAATCACTTCAGTGCCACAGTTATAACTGATATTAACAGCGAATATGTATTGTTTTATAAATGTTTTATAACTGTTCGTTAATGAGCGACTTTAATGGTGTTTTAATAAAAACGTTATCAGACATAATCCAATTATTATTGGCTGAATGTAAAATTATCATTAACGATCGAGTTAGTAAGGTTGAAATGTTGTATTGTATTTATATATATAAGTTTATTACTGCTTGGTATCTATTCTATTTAAAACAATAAGAAATTAAAATTTAACATTAATAAAAAAAAAGATTGTAGCAAGAAGTACATGAAGATGGTCTAACCATCCTCGCTTTAGGTGTCAAATCTTTTACAAGTACACGCGCCATCTATTGAAAACTCCGCGAAACGTTCCCTTGCTCGAAATCAGAATGAAATATCATTAATAACTTATTGAATTCCCGTTACTTTATAGAATAGTTCGGTCAATCTTTTACTTTAATTAAATTTTTAATGCTTCTTACATCAAATTATTTATCTGATTTGATTTTCATTCTTACATACAACTAAAATTGCGCAACCCTGAGTTAATTGTTTCCACTTAAAGTATTTTTTATAGTGTACATTTGCCAGAAAAAGATTACAAAACTTTTTTTCAATGGATTTTAGACCTCAGATTTGTTTATAGAGTAGTTAAATGTAAATCGTTAGATCCATAAGTGTAGAAATTAATCACTCGATGAGCAGACTACATTCCAAAATTCATTGAAAAATAAAATGTCGCAATCTTTCCGCTCGCGAGTATGCATTATAAAAAAAAAAAACTTTCTGCTGGCGAGTATATTACGATCATACTGATAACAAATTAAAAATTTGCTGTCCTAGCTAATAGATGTGATTAAGTATATTCTTCACTAAAAGCATTCACCTACGATTAGTACGCGGCTTCGCTGGAGAGCAAAATTAATTGAAAATTTAAATAAAAAATAAAGAGCAATGAGCCCTATAAATAATTATGAAGGATTATCCTATTTGGTAAACTCAAGTTATTCAAACGAACTGAGAACTATCATTGTAAAACTGTTCGTTTATCGCTAAAAAGGAAGAAATCCTTGAAGACAATTTCTGGCTGCTTTCGTGTGAGTTTACTCAAGACAAAGAGGTACGAAGAACCTGTTGGAACCTGAAGTCTAGTAAGGGCTAGTCGCGGATCATCCGGTCAATCTAAGCTAATTGGCCTCCATAGGTAATTACACGCAATTAGGAGTAGACTGATCGTACCTCTCTCACAAGCTTTCGTCCATGTTTACCTCTCTCTCTTTCTCTCGTTTGAATCTTCGTGCACCTTTTACCGACTTCTCTTATATTGATGATTGAACCCAGACATATAAACGGGTAGAAAAGGGACAACTAACTCGGATAGGGATAAAGTCGCAGAAGGGTAGAGTGACAAAGAGTAAGCAGGATGAGAGATAAAACAAAAGGACAAGGCGAAACAGAGAGATCGCCGCCAGGTACACAAATTATCTGGCGACGAAAAAACAACGGAAGAGCAATTAAATAATGCTACGTCGCCACATAGTAGCGTTTTCTACCGCCCTTTGCCTCTACCGGGTGTCCTGAACAACTTTATATCATTTGTTATAACCATTCATTAATTATGTAGATTAAAGTAAAACGAAATAAAATTTCTTTGTACCAACTAATAAATTATATCGGATCACATTAAATATATAATTTTGTAAAATATGTAGATTGTAAAAAAACTTGTTTTTATTTAAAAAACAGATTTTTTTGAATAATCTAAAACAAAAATCGTAATACAAAAATGTTGATGCTCTAGTTTTTAAATTATTGG
>NW_017259222.1:1100776-1105387 GCF_001594045.1 Atta colombica
AAATACAGAAGATAATATAGCATACATACAATCAAGATATTGATCATTGTCAAAGAATCACCCGTTAAGTATAGCACACATCATGGTAATACCTCAAGATACTATATATGGTGGTTAGTTGGTGCCGATGCATTAGAGCAACCTAACTCATTACCGCTAGCACAATTAAGGCCCAATTTCGTGGGCATAATGACCGCCAATCTGACCACACAAAAAGCCCACGGTTGCTTTCAAGACGAGCCGGAACCGAGCCGCCGTCTCTGCCTAATAGCTAACAAAATTCACCGGTTGGTCTCTCCAATCACTACAAATCTAGCTTTCTTCCCCTAATATGAGAGAAGTTATAACATTGTATTCGTAATGTTTTTAAGGCAGTAATTTCAACGAGGTTGAATTGTGTGATAAACTTAGAAACAGAATTCCGTCTATAACGATATTCTAATAAATACATAAAAATTCCTTTAATTGTATGTACATTGTATGCATATATAAGCGAATTATATAAGATCTGTATTAATTTCAATCGTTGGCACAGATAACATTTATAAGACATGTCTTCTATACTTTTCTTATTAATAATAGGCATTTCCATCAGCTTCTTACATGTATTCTTTCTAATTTATAAACTAGAATTTTTAATTTGATTTTCCAATGCTTTTAAACAATAATAAAACTTTTGTTAAATTTTATTTATGGCGCTAAGCAACAATCTAAAAATTTGATAGATCTTTTCTGATATAGCGAAAGCACTTTTGAGGGCCTAACAGTCGCGTTTCCTGCGCTTATGAATATGCAGGCATTCGAGAATCACTGTACTCGATGGAAAATTCCTTTTGCTGGTCGCCCTGCGTAAATCTATTGGCGGTATGGAATCGAGAGAATCGACGACGAAATATTCGAAAACTGAAGCCTCGCGGAGAAAGGACGGGGGGGGGGGGGGGGGGGGGGGGGAGGGAGTGTGTGCAACGCGGCAACGGCTTGGATCGGACAATAGCCGACAATGGGATCGCATCCGATTTTTGCATGCCAATTTCGCGCCCGGCATTGTACCGTAGACAATGCGCCAATAATTACGCTAAACGGCGACTATTCATACGCCCATTCGGGCGAATTCAAACCGGCCTTTCCGTATCCATTATAGTCGCGCGGCGCAAATAATCGCTCCGATGCGCGCCGCATCTACTTTTTCGCGGTGTGTGTCACACAGGTGGCATCTATCATCGATTTGATGTTGCGAGCACATTCGATTTCGAGTATCTTCGAAAACATAAAACAGTTACATTTAGCAAGCTTCCATTTTATTTCTCTTCCTTTCTCAACGTCTCTTCATTATTAACTCTTCGGGCTAAATAGTGCTATTAGATATATGAAAGAAGCAATGGTAGCCCTCAATCCTTTTATGAATAAAATCAAAATAGTAATATTCAATAGAGAAATAATTTAATAATTTGTGCTAATAGGCATTTAATAATAATCTGATGCTAATAAGAATTTTAAACCTGAATTATTTATTGCAAAAAATATTGCTTCAATCGGAATTCAAATCCGAATCTTGCAAATCCCAGCTAAGATAATATTTTTCATATTCATATTATCATATATTTAAAAAAAATTGTTCTTATAATATAAATCTATTTTTGCGTCATGATTTGTTGTAATTTGTTGTAATTTGGATAAATGGAACTTATTCGCGAGTTGGATTTAAATCATCCTTCCACATCTATTATGTGAATGGATTGCGCAAATAATAGTTTCATCATTCGCTGGTTACAGATTTCTTATCAAATCTCCTTTGGACGAATGCAATAGGTTGCATTGTTTCGAATATTGCATATTCTGCAGTTTACGCAAGCTTATTGTGATCTTGTAAGAGAAAATAGAAAATCGTGAAGCAAGATTATAATTATCTATTCAAAATATTTGGCATAACTTATTCGATAAGTTCAAACCAATGTTCAAATATTCAAATATCATTTTCCTTTTTCGAAATAACCAAGATTTATTAAAATCTTGTTTAAAAAATTCCTTGTTCAACTCTCTTCTGCTGATAAAATTCCATGATAATCCCTGATTTTTAATGATAAAAAATAAATCCCTTAAAAAACTTAGGTTTATCTAGGTAATAAACACCCTGTATCATACACTGAGAAAAATTTCTGATTAAAAATAAACACACCATAAGATCCTGATCAAGTCAATCAGAATTCTGATTATCTCAACTAGAATTATATATTCAATTAGAAAATTTTTATTTGTCCATTTTCAACCAGAATTCCAATTAAAGCAACTTTTCCCATGTGTATAATATTCTGAAATATTTAATTATCGTAATTATCGCAAGGCATTAATGAATTGAAAAAGAATTCGAAATATTAATAGAGCGTAACTTTTCTTTTAAGCTTGAGATAGACTATATGACAATCCTCAGGAAGCTGAAAACATCCAAAGTACATCCTGGAACGACGTTTCTCGCGCGAGACGCGTCATCTCGTGCATGCACGCGAGAATCGGATGCGGTTACAGAGGAGCGGGAGAGAACGGCGCGCTGTGCAAATCGGATTTCCTTTCGTTAAACTTCGTTCGTAACGGCCTTCCTCCTCTCTTCCTCACCACCTATCTCTTGAATACTCTCCCAAGCCAGCCGTGCTGTCCCTCTTCGTTCGCATCGCACGCTTTTCTCTTTCCTCTCGCATCTCGTTAGATGCACCTCGCGGAGGAAGAAAGTCCACAAAGGAAGTCGGAGTGCATCCAGCTTACGGACGTTGAACAAGAAGGAGAGACGGGGGAGATTGCAAAGAGCGACGAAGGAACTTAAGGGGAGGGAGCGAAAAAGAGAAGTCCCCTTACCCCGCTTTCGCAGATCGTCGTAGAGAGGGGGCAAAGGTGTGAGGCACCGTGGTGCACAGGGCTAACCGGTCGTTTATTATGCATCGAAATGCCAGCAACGATGCCACGCGAGTGGACAGGACGTTGTAAACGCTCCGCAAAAATGAACTAACGGCCGGCGCTCTCTGAGTGATTCCGCGTCGCCTCGGGGTACCGCGCGACGTGGTGGGGCACCCGTCTTATTCTCTCTTCGTCTACCTTCCTTCTTCGGCAAGAAGAGCGGCAAGGACGACGCGTTGAGTCCTTTTCTATTCGGTTGGAATTAGATATAATAGCCGCGGCGCTGAATCGCTTATTGTATTCGTTAAATCGGTCCTGAGAACCGCTCAGCATCTCGAATCTGCTCGTTCCGATCGAAGAACGGATATAATGATCTGTAATTAATGATAAACCAGTGCGATAAGCGAAATCTAATGATGGATAGGTAAAATTTTTCGAGAAAGAATAGCGTAAAATATCGAAGGTATTTGCTTTTAGTCTCGTGCCAATCTATAATCAACATTAGCATCTCAAATCTAAAAATCTGAAAAAATTTTCTATTGTCTTCGATAAAATCATGAAATACAAGTTTCGCAGTCACTCACGATAATTGTAAATTATTTTATATATTATACACTGAGAGAAAAGTGTTTGTATTTATTACTATAATTGATAAAATAATTATGATGGTTTGAATATAATTTATAAGTTATAATTATTTTAGGTACCAATTATATTTTTTTGGTATACAGAACTATAAATATACAACTATTAACATTATAGCAATAATATAAAAATGTAGCTATAACCATAATTATTTTACCATGCAATTACATAGTCACAAATTTCTGAATTAATTCTCTCTTAATGCGGGAGTGGTCGCGCTATGATCATTTTGCCGTACTCTTTCATTTTCTATTTATATCTTTCAATTAATTGGCACTATTATATTTTTACTTTTACATAAATGTTTGTTAATATTTTTTCGTATAGTATGCGAAAATAGATAACGTAAACACGCTTATATCTACATAAAATTTGATATGTTTGTAACGGTCGGTCTAAAAGATCATAGCACGCGCACTTAAGTTAGTCTTTTTTTCTTTTTTTATTGGCTCTCGCAGCCAGCCCGGCTGCGATCTGACCATAAACTAATTCGAAAATGCAGATAACAAGTAAAAAAAAAAAGAAACAATTATGAAAAAACTCGGCAGCTTGACAAAAATTAGAGATGATGCAACAATTGATCCAAATCGAGACGGAACACTCACTTACGTTAGTATAATTAATGTTTGTAGTCTCATTTTCTTATTAATTATCACTTATAGAAATTATAATCATACATGTATTCTTATAACACATATATATATATTTCGGTCAAAACGACTGACATGAGACATGCCTACTAACGTTAATTTCGAAACGCGCCTCCTACTCCAAGAGTTATTGTACCGGGATTATGTTTGCATGTCTGTCTGTAACATTTGCGAAAGATCGGTTTATTTCATACAGATGCATGCATTTCAGCGGCATCATCACCCTTTCGATAAAGCGCGCGGGAAGCGTTCTTCCTCATGCGTGAAATTGCGTTTAATAGGTACTACTTTAATAGGAGCATACTGACAGAGTATATTTTCCCCGAGCACCCGCGTTCTTACGTTCCGCACATCGCGATCCATTTTTCTTTTGTTTCGGCAATACGTATTCTTCTTACTCGTGAGAGTATACATATATATATATATATAT
>NW_017259222.1:1105487-1124827 GCF_001594045.1 Atta colombica
CCTTCGTGCTGTAAACTCGAGATCGCGATAATAAAAGCAAATGCTAGTGCTGCACCTCGAAGAAATTCCTATAAAAATTCACGCTGACGCAAACGAACCGCTAATTGCCCGCGATCAATTTTCTCGGATTATGATCATCTTAAATGAAAGCACAAGAACCGTAAAAACAAAAACAATCAATAATGTTGTTTTGTGGAAAGAATGATTTTGCTAAAATATCTAAAATTAAAATTGATATAGATCTGAAAATAGTTTTGTTAAATTATTAAAATAATTACGTAGAAAACTCAAGCATAATGAGCAACGCTGCAACAAATTTTGACATTTTTGCAATTAGTTTTTAAGCATCCTGCATAATTATTTTGGTATTCCAAAATTATTTTTAAATTTATCTAAATTTTTATACCAATTTATACAATTGAAAAAAATGGCAAATGAACTAAACAAGTTTTTGTATATAATCAAATAAACTTTTACAGTTATTGCAATTAGAAAATTAACTTATTCAATATACAAATAAACTTTTACAGTTATTGCAATTAGAAAATTAACTTATTCAACTCTATATGTGTGTACATTAATTCTACATATAAACACTAGTATAGTTGTCACTTTTATAGTTACCATTATTATATCTTTCTCTTAGTGTAGATATTTTAGCAAAACCGTTTTCGTGTACAGTTCTAAGGTGCTATAAACGGGAATATAATTTCTTTCGTTCGGTAACACACTGTTTGCTTTCGGCTTAATGCATTATTAACGATTGCATTAGTTTATATGTTCGTGCGACCTTTCGCGATCACAATCCAGCACGTAATCTTATACACATTTTAATAGCGAGACCAACTTGATTGGCAACGACAGATACACAGATAATCATTCTAATCGCGCAAGTCGATTCCACGGCAATCCGATGCGAAAGATAACTGCATATATGTGCGCGTATGTATACAAGATAGAATAGGTGTGTCAATACCCGCCGGTAATTATTTCGATTGCCAAGTTAAATAATTATCGTCGGGATGGGGGATCGCTGTTGATTAATCTGTGACTCACCGTTCTGCGACCTTCGTTCTACGAGCTTCTGCTGACGTCACATCCTCCGAGTAAGTCTAAAACGCAAAAAAATTTGCATTAAACGACGTTAAATTCGAAAGAAAACGAAGGCTGAATAAATTTGCACGCGCAAGACGTCTCGCACGCGCACCAGATCTTTTATCTATAAATTTAATCATGCAAGAAAATAAATATATAACGTGTTCTGTGCGCACGCGAGAATTTTATAGAGACAAAAGAGAACCAAGCTTTCTTCTCTCTCCCCTCTCCATCGTTCTCCCGAGGTGGACGTTTATTTATGAGCATCCGTTAAAATATTTATATCTAGTTTCTTGGTTGAAAATGTATTTACATATTTTTGAATATGCCTCTGAACTCATTAAAAAATATATATGCGACTCATTAAAAACTCATTAAAAAATATATATGCGACTCTTTATTTAACACGATCTTAATCCTTGTTAAAAAATCCCTTATCTTCCTCAAGTATGAAATTTTTCATCACATTAATCAAGAAAAGTAATTTTACAGAGAAATTGTAACTATTGCAATTTTAGAGAATTTAATTTTGATATGGATATTAGAAGAAATGTAACTTACAAAAACTTTCTGTATAAAAAAAAAATTTTGCTGAAATATCTAAAATTTAACTAGCTACGAATCTAAAAATAATTTTGTTATATCATCAAAATAATTATATAGGAAGCTCAGGCATAAACAAATTTTTATTCCATCAGCTTGAACGTTAATTATTTTAATAGTCTAACATAACTATTTTCAGATATGTATCTGGCTAAATTTTTAGACACTTCAGCAAAATCGTTCTCACGAATCATTATTGCGTGCATTCAATTTAAATTTACCAAAATTATATCGGCTGCAATTAAAATTTCAAAAAAAAAAAAAAAATATTCAGATCAAAAACACGATATATTGTAACTCTTATAACTTATCTTATAACTTATCTTTCTTTCGCTTATCTCGTTTGTACTTGGAAATGAAAACAAGACCATTTTGATCATGAGAATCCACATTTGTCTTCTTGCAAAAGCCTCACCGCAGCTAATTATCTTACCGATAAAAACAATATTAATTTTCCGCGATTTATCGATCGGGCAGCATCAATGCGCCTCGTATGTGCCCGTATACGATCGTCGCAAGATTCACAGAAGAAAAATCCGACCGGCCCGGATGTATGCGTATCGGCGGTTTAGCTGGCGGTGATTCGATGAGCATATTCTATAATTAGTATCAGAGCACGCGGAATTTTTATTTTCGTTTAAACTTGAACGTCCTTGCTGGTGAACATCATTCGTCGCCGTTTCTCTCCTCTCTTCCACCGCGAGTGCCGCTGTCCTGACGCGCGATTCAACACCGAGGTTCGACAATAATTATTGTCGTCGGACTTATTTTTTTCGCCTAGCGCCGTCCTTGTCGTTCCGCCGGAATAAGATCGTCCGCGCCATAACCGCGGACACTAATTCTCTGGTACCGACGCGGCGTTTCTCAGACAGTTAAAAAAGTGAGGATTATAAATAAATTTACGATCCGGCGCTGAGGTGCAGGCGTTACACGCTTGACACCTGGCGTCCCTCTTCTCTGTGAATCTCTCGGTTTAGACGGGCAAGGGGATTGTAAAATATGCTAATAAGATGGTCACGAGAATTGAAATAAAAAATTCGTTTTAGAGAAAGACAATGTAGTTTTTAGAAGTAATATATTGAAATAAACAAGACACTATTAATAAAATAATGTACAAATAACGATACATCATAAAATTTTTCTATCGTGCAAATTTTTCTTGACTTAAACTCAGAGAAATTTTCTTTCTGCATCATAGTTCAGCGAGCAGAGGACAAGAAAGAGAAAAGGAAAGGCGGAAGAAGGCGAAGAAAGAATGGCGGACAATAACCTGGACGCAGTGTATTACTGAGTCTGCTTAAGTTAATTGGAAGTAAAATGAGAGAAAGGTCCGAGGAATCACAGATTCTTCGTCCTTCGCGTTTCTTCGCCGTTCTCTGTCTCCCTTTTCTCCTTCCCTTTCCTCTCGTCTTCGTCTTCCCGACGTCTTCTCTCACTTATTTGCGCTTCCCTGTGTTTGTTTAATCAGACACAAGGCTCAGTCTTCATTACCCGCACTAATTTATCTGGGTTGTCGTCCGACTCCTTCTGGTCTCCGCGTCTGGATGTTTTCGACCCTTGCGCGATACATATACGTGAAAGACAACCGTAATGTAACCAAGAATCCTCCACCCCGCTTTAATTTGCACGAATAAATGCAAGTACGATACCGTAATAATCTGTTTTTAACATAATTACACACGCGTTAGAAAAAAACGTATACTGTTTTCTAATAAAACAAATACAAAAAAATTTCTCTTCTAATTTAATCTCATTTGCTCCGCTGAAGTACAAAATACAATTGTATTACAAATTCAAATAAAAGTACAGTATTTCAAGTACATGCTCAGCCTTGGTTCTAGCAATATTTTAAAAATAATATATACATATATCATGCTCTTTTTCCTTTGTAATAACAGATACTTGAATATTACTACATACGCATTAACCCAAACTTTAACAGGCATTATACCTATAAATGTTCTGGTGTTATATATCAAAATATTTTATTATAATAATAAAAAATTCTGTTTATTTCCACCAAAATTTATTTAATCAAACATATCTCGTTAATTCATCCACGATTGTTTTTCTCCGTGCAGTTTACTCTTTAAATATCGCTTATTATACTTTAAAATATTCTTGCTTTTTCTTCTTAGTATATAAAATCAATTTTATAAAATGTAATATAAATTCTGTTTTAAATTTAATATATTTTAAATATAATTATGAAAATCTTTCTTTAAAAATAAAATGGTATAAATAAGACTATTAAATAGAAACTCAGATCTGCTGTAAGATATCAGTGTAGAAGACCCAAAATGAACTTGATAAGCTAAGAACATGAACGAAAGTCCGCGAGGAACAAAGAACATTCGAAGGGTAGTACGAGTAGTGTCAAATTGAGGACTCCTGGATATCGACGGCAATATTCGTTAAGTCCTGCTAAGACCCTGTATGCGGTATAGTCCGTTCATTCGGATTGCCAAATCTCCCTCTTGCCATTTCTCTCCTCTCGGTCCTTCTATCCGCTGAACGAGGACCTCGTGGAGGTGACGATCGTTTCTTTCTCCACTGTCTTTCTCTCACCCTTGCGAATGAGCCAAGATACCTCCTCGGTGGAGGATCAGCGCGTCAATAGGATGTTTGTTTAATTTGTGAATTCGCTGGCTTATATCTCTGCAACTGCGCAAGGAAGCTGTCACCTTCAGTGCAATTTAACTTCAACATGAAGAAACATTTCAATGTAATAATTTATTTTATATCTTTTTCTTTATAAAAAATACAATAAATATAATATAAATTCTTAAACTTCCAATATTTCTATTTTATTAGAAACATATTAAAATGAAAATGCTACCACATTCTTATTTATATATTTATATGAGTATGAGTAATTATTACTCATCGAATCTTTGACTTCTAGGATAACATTATATTCAAGCAAGTGACATGTAAGTCCATAAGAATCTACGATGGGTTCTATGTATAAAAATGAGGCGATAAAATTAATATTGACTAGTATAAGGTGCGCGATATTATAAAGTAAGTCATGGCGATTATGAGCAGACGGTTAACGTAATTTCCGTCGATTTCCATGCACATAAATAAAGCATACAAAATCAGATTTCTAAACGACGAAGATTCTTCAGTTAGAAGGATTACACAAGAGATGACACAGTGTACTAGTGTCTCTGCTAGTCAAAGAACCGATTTCATCTCATTAAGCTCACGGTCGCAAATGCGTACAAAAATATCCGAAGAATCTAGAGCATTTCGTGAAATTTTATTGCAAACATTGAGCTAGATATTTTTAACAAAACTTTCGTTCGTTGCTTAAACGATTTTCGGAAAAAGTCAATAATTCTTGAATGTATATTCTCGAAAAATTATAGCTTATATGAAACTCTACTTTTCGTTAAATAATTTACTTGACATAAGATTTAAAAAATTACACATTTAAAATTTTTATCATCTACTAATTATAATCATAAAATCTAAATTTCCAATTACGCTTGGAAAGAAAGAGAACGAATCTCCTAAAAAATATCTTTTATCAGAGAAAAAGGTAGAAGAGAAAAGAGAGAGAGATGGGAAGGGGGAGGGGGCAAAAGAGAATAGAGACCCTAGTTTCACAAGATCGCATCGCGTTATTTAAATTCATCATCCATCCGTCTGCCGTTGGGATTCGTTGGATTAATTCTCAGCCCGTCCAGATCTCACTCTCATTGAGTTCGGGGTAATGGGGGTCGTTATTGCAGCGCAATGTAACGGCCCTAAGGGTCATTGTTCAACCGTTTTTAGGGTTCCAGCAATGACCAGTTCCGCCGCCCATGAGAACGGACTGAAACAAAAGCTGACAAACCTGTTGGAAACAATCGGCCACGGCTCCCCCAGTACAGGCCAGCTTATGGTTGACGGGAGGGATGAACAGTTGGGTGACTTTTTTTTGGCCTCTAAGAAGAACACCTATTGTGTAACATTGGCAACATGTGTGCTTTCGTGTTGTCAGAACGAGATCGGCTGATCATTGCTGCGTCATGATTTAGAAGCACACTCGTGTCATTTTCTAAAGAAAATTATTTAACTTAACGAGACACATCTCGTTTAGTAATGATGTCAATGCTTGTCAAAAAGAAATAGCACTTATAAAACGAAATAAGTTTATAGATATTTCTATCATTCAAAAAAAAATTCGCATTACTTATTGAATATATTATAAATCTAATAATTAATTCACTTTTAATACTAATAGTTTTAATATTAACGTCTTTTATTATACTAAAAGAATCAAACTTACTATAAAAATGAAGAAAGTGATAAAAAATCATTTATTTCATCAATATAAGTAAAGGACATAATTATTAAAACGATAAAAAAATTTTCTTTTCTAGAGATAAGAAATATAATAGATCTGGACTTGTCAAAAATTTCGAGTAAATTTCAAGTTTCTGACTTTCCAATCTCCTTAATTTCGAAATCAAAGCTATTTCTTCAAGAATGATTATATGTTATTTCCTAAACAGCTGTTTAATCAATAGCGTTCTTCTGTTAGATCAGCAGCGTGTGGAAAGCGATTAGAAGAAAGCGACAAAATCTTCAGATAGAAAACTTTCTCTCTCTCTTTCTTATAAGAGTGTGACAGTGCTACGATCAATGCAGCATATTGCGGGATCTTAGTTAATTTTCTTCACGGTCATCCTTCTCTGCCAACTCCCATCTCGGTCGCTCGTTGTCTTCTTCCCCTTTGCCGAAGGAGACATTTCACACGTCGGAACCCTTTCTTTTACAGGGAAAAGTGAAGAGCAAAGACAGAACGTGAGAGAGAATGGATAAAAATCATAACCGAGATCGAGAAGCAACCGCGGAAAGCAAAAGAGTAATAGAGCGTTTTCGAAGCGCGTGAAACAATGCCGATAAATTAATACGATATTCTTTTTTGCTAAAATATCCTTTTGACACCGTGCTATTTTCTAATCATCGCGATACGTATGAAGTCGCGTCCAAACTATCGCGTCTAATCCAACAATATTAAGAAAGTAAGTGTTTCTCTTCTATTTTTCCTTTCTTTTACCCTTTTCTCTATTCTTCTCTCCGTCCTACCCCTCAGCTTTCCTCAGCTTCCCTCGCTCCGATCCTCTCAGTTTTTCCTCTCGCAGTGGGAGCTCGGGGAGGGTGCGAGGCCGTGGCTAAGACGACCATGAAGGAATAGTGGAACGGTGGCGGTCGAAGGAGAGTACAGGGGATGGCAGAGTACGGGGCAGGGTTGGTCAGTGCTCCTTACTTAGAGGGTGGCGAGTCTGTTCTTAATTAACGCTCGCCTCTTTTGCTGCACACCCCCTCGCCACCGTGCTCCCGTAATGAGGCTCCTCGGGTACAGGCGAGTGTGTGCGCGCGAACGTATACGTACTGGACCGTCCGCGACTGTGTGAGTGACCTAGATGAGACGCGCCCCCGTCTAGCTAATTCTTTTCTTCCGCACTGACCACTAAAGTAAGTAGATGGCCACGTACGAGGAGCCGGGCGCGTTTGTGTGCGTGCGGCATTCGCGCGCGAGCAAAGTTATGTGAAAGAGAAGCCACATACATTCTATGCATATAAGTATATGTATACACGTGTGCGTGTATGTATAGGTGTATGTTTGTGTGTGTGTGTGTGTGTGGGGGGGTGTGTGTGTGTGTGTGCGCGCGCGCGCGCGCGCGTGTGTATATAGTTATATACGAGCAAACGCGTGTGGCCATATTCCGTTGCCGTGGCACCACGGTCGAGACTCTCGGCTTGCGAGAGTTACGCGGACGTAACTGCGGGTCTTAACCTCGCCATATATACCGCCACGTTGTTGCAGCCGTTGCTGGTGCTAGTACTAGTGTTAGTGTTGCTGCAGCTGCGGTGACTTCGCCTGGCGTCCACTTTCGCGATACCTCGCGAATTAGCCGCGGCGCCGGCGCGTTGCTGAGCCATAATTACTTCGGCGAAAATATTTCGGCACGCGGTACAACGCTGGCGATCAGCTAATGAGTCCGGTAATAACCGCGGCCACGACTGTCGAACGCGGAGATCGGATGGAAGTCACGTGCGCGATTGATGAGGCATAAGGAAAAGTGAAAAATGTCTTTCGAAAAACTTTCGTACAGAGATCGATACACACATAGAGTCTAGCGTTTAGAAGCAAGTGTGAAGTTACCGTACGCTCGGAGGGTTCGTTGTACACTGCCAGTATAATCTTTACCCGCAAAACTTCGTCATTGGTTTCGCACGGCAAGCAGTAGCTGACCATTCGAAGCGCAGGGAAAATACGTCCTACGGATCGACTGGCCTATTCTTTAGGCACATCCTGGGTCAGCCCCTTCCATCAACTCCGCCCCCGCTGCAATAATTTTCTCTCTCTCTTTCTCTTTCTTCTTTTTTTCTTTAGCGGAGCGCCGTGCGGATAACAGCAATTAAGTCTTCCCGTTAATAGAGACGATTGTGATTAATTATCGGATTTAATGACCGGCTACTTGTACTTGTAAATATAGATGGAACGGGACGCGCATGTTGGTTACATCGTAAAAATTAGAGACCATGAATCCTCGAAGACCCTCCTCCCGCCTTCGCTGCTTCTTCGTCCTCGTGTGTCACCGGTACGCCTTCCGCGCCCGCCAGAGAGAAACGGCCCTGTCACAGTCCGCTGATCTTTTAACCGGCAATCAGGCAAGGCTGTGGGACCGGCCGGTTTCATATCGTAACAAATGTAACTTGGCGCAGACGCTCAGTGTGTATCACGCCGAAGGTAATCGGTTATGCACTTTTTATATCCCCGACAGCATCAATTGTTTTATAACAAAAAGATCTCGGTGAGATCTGCACATTTCGATTTTCAACTTATTCACGCTCATCATCCCGCGCGATCTAAATGCCAACAATATCAGTGCGTTTCTTGCCCTGATGAAGTGAACGCAGCAAGGTTCACGAAACATTGGCAATAGATAAAGACACAATGATAACTCGCAAACCTTCTGGTATCTTTGAAGAAAATAAAAATTATGAAAGCCTCAAAAGCATTATATTCTTAGTATATAACTTATTTATTGTTCTTTTATTAAAACTTTATAATACATAGTTGAAGCGCTATTTGTCTTCAAATTTCTAGTTGCTGATATAACTTTTTTCTCTCAATGTAGATAAGACTCTTCCTTAATAGAAGTCTAATGTACATCATATTATAACAGTATATTAATTATTAATTTTTGAGTATTAAAAAAACTTATAAGATGTCTCAGTAAAAAATGTAAAATTTACGAGAACTTATACGCTTTTCACATTTCCTAAGAAAAGTTACATGATGATCTCCAGAGTCTCACGTATCACCTAGATATCTTTTTATCCTTATCCTTTTACACTGAATGTTAAACAAGGATAAAATAATACATACAGAGCAGTCAAGAATCTGAATGCGCTCTAAAATATTAAATAATTTACTATAAATCACATGTTACACATCTCGCCAAAGGCTAGCACTGAGATAAATCGGAAATCGATTTTTCATCAAAATAAACGACATAGTAAAATTGCACAAAGAAAAATCGATTTGTGAATCCGAATCTTTTAACAAATCGATTTTCTTGAAAAAAAAAAAAAAAAAAAAAAAAACTCGATTTGGAATAACCTTGGCTATAATCCGTTATTCTTCTCTGATAAAAATCTAATTTCAACTTTATAATTTAAGACAGTCGAAACATAACATACTATATTCACTTTCAATAATGAAAAGAAAATATTACATTTTTAACAACATCTTTATGTGTTCATTCTGACTCTCATTTTTCTTTTGTAACTTTTTTTAATTACATTGTAAATATTTTTAGTTATATTGTAACTTTTCTTTAGTTATATTTTTTAATTTATAATAAAACAAAAACATAAAACAGTTCTTATACTTTCGAGTGAACTTTACTTAAACACGATCTAAACACGATCTAAATATAAAAATTTAAATATAAAATCTAAACATGATATTATAAATATAATCTTTAGTTATAGTTCATTGTAAAATGCCAAACTTTCATTTGGCAAAATAGCAGAAATAAGCAAAGTAATATATCTTATTCGAATAATACACATCGCAGCGTGCATATTGCATTGTGTACTACGAGGTGCCGGTGTGGGAGTGCATGAGCTCACATGCTCAAATTAACTTCGGCCCCACTGCTTTTAAAAATAATTGGTAATTATCGATATTATTAATAGTTTTTGCCTGGCTCTGCGCCGGCATATGCGCCAACGTATGCAATGTCGAAATAATTTCTTCATTTCAATTACTCTCTCTCAATATTAATATAAATATGTAAAACGATGACGACCTCAAATTTATTACTAATGCCATAATTTATTACTAATTTATTACTAATGCCGTAGATTATGTTTTGCATATATAATTAGCACGTGTTTCTTTTAAAATTTGAAATCTTGCTAAAACGACGTCAAACAATTGGGTATATTTCATTAAATTCTCTGGCTTTATGTTCTGTTGTTACTGCTATTCATCTTATAGTCTTAGCATTTTGATTAATATTGTAATAATTACTTGCGATTATTAAATTAACAGTTTTGGAATTGCCTATACCATTGTCGAAGATAAAACGCGTTTGTAAATTTGCTTAAGCAATTACAAAATCCGTACGTTCCAAGTCACACAGACACGCACACGCATTGCAATACACGCGCGCGTGAGTTCCTTTGTGTCCATTGTAACAGGGGCAATGATTTATCGTCGTGCAACAACGTGCGTAGAAGTTTCCACGAGAGAGAAGCGAACGGTTGTTAACGACTCGCTGTTCGAATACCGTCGACTTCGTCGAAGCGCGCCGCGCTTTTTTCCTCGGGGCTGGAAGGCGATTCGTTCATCGAAGTATCGATTGGTTCGTATAATAATTACCTCTCCCGCATTAGGGGTGGTTACCCCCTCCGTGGCAAACGAGCCCCGCTGTCTTCTACTAGACTAGAGTCTGCCACGAATAAAAGGGGGAGGAAGCGACGAGTGGAGGTCGAAGGAGGATCGCGGCCGACAGCTGTTCCGTTCGCCATCCAATCCTTCGTTGGCCGCGTTAATTAATTATTTATCCACGTCGCGAATAAATATTTGCCGATTATGATGAGGCGAACCGGGCACGTCCGGGGGATTCCTGGGAATCGCGGCATCGATCGTACCACGTAACCAATCGGCAATTCCTGAGAAACGCTCGCGACCTTTACATGGGCGGAACTTAACTTGCCGAGCAACGCTCTAACGATCCTCGGAGGCGCTGTAAATGGAAATAAGATTTACCGGCAGATTTCGAGTCACTATCTCGAAAGAATACATTCTAGAACACGAGCGTTCAAAAATATGAAACATAATTGATCTCTCACTCCCGATTAATGGAAATCGTTTGGCGCGAAACTTGAAATTTGATGTATGTTTGGTGTGTATGCGTATCCGCGAGCGTGTGCAACGTACTGCGCGGCGACACAAATGCAATTCTCGTATTTCATAGAGACAGAAGAGGCATATTAGTAATTTCGCGTTGCGCCACACAGCGTGTATTCGCGGCCTTAAAATTAGCTTTGCTCTTGATTCGCATTAGAATGTAGCCTGGCCAAACAATATTACGTATAAACTCGCTTGTCACGCACGGCAGTTTCCGCAATTTATTATAAAGCCCGCACACATGCGCGCAACAATGTGTCCTAATGTAGAAAAAAAATGCATTCATCATGCAACTTAATAAAATGACACGCTAGTGTCTACCATAGATTATCCATAGTTGCAGCACTTAATTTAGCATCTATACAACTCGTGTATATGACAATATAGAAATACTGATTCACGCTGTTTAAGTTCAGTAAACTATAAACATTCCTATACATATCTTTCAGATATCTCTAAAATGTATCTTTTTGTAAAAAAATACTATCGTAAGACATGACAACATATCTGTCATTTATAGAAATCTAGAAGACATCTGTTTATCTATCTGAGGTTGAATTAAAACATCTTCGATTAAGTAAGTTTTGGTGAAAGTAAACAGAACTTCTAATCATTATAATAAATATTTTGATATGCAAGCAGAACATTTAGTTATAGCACCGGTTAGAGTTTGGTTACATAGTAATAATCTAATTGTATAATAAGTATCTAATTATTATGATTACAAACATATTGGATTAGCGTGATATGTATAATATAATTGTAGAAATGTTGATAGAATTAAACAGAATTTCTGGTTATCATAACTTATAAATCTGATATTTCAACCAAAAGTCTGATTATTTTTAGCAGAATTTATATAACCAAATGTGTTTGGTTAATGTAATCATAATGCAATCTGCAAATTTGTTACCAAAATTAAGGACTATATTTCACTAGTTTGATTATTATATGTATATTACATACTTCAGAATTAATTCAACCAATTTTTTCAGTATGCGAGAGAGAGAGAGAGAGAGAGAGAGAGAGAGATTCCTATTTTAATAATCCAACAAAATTATTTTTAGACCTATGTCTAGCTAAATTTTGAGATATCTTAACATAATTGTTCTTTCAATTAAGATTCAAGCAATTAGACTTTCCTTGGATCTGTTCCCGAGAAAAAATGTTACAATCTTTCGAAGATGCTGTTTAGAGCCAACACTGAAGTACTCCGAGTGGAAGTTACTCTGAACGGGATGCGGATTCGTAGTGTCATCGTGACTGGCAACGAGTGCAGCGCGAATGCGAGAACGGGCAATACGACTCCGTATAGCACTTCGACTCCAGTGATTCGCGAACGAGCATACAGCCGTCGCGCTTTCGCCTCAGCCTGTCGGTCGGTTGGGTGGGTGGGTGGCTGATGGCGGCGGCATTCGGGTATTTCTGTATCTAATTATAATCCTCGGGCGAGGGAGCGAGGCGATCGCCTAAAATTAGAGCATATAGTCTACACACGCCGTCCCTTTCGCGCCGGACAGAGCGCGACTCTTCGTCTCGCTTGCGCGCAATTCATCGCTCTTCACCCTCTGCGCTCCTCCGTGTCGCGACTTGTCCTTCTCATCATGGTAACCATTTTATCATCTACCCTCGTCTCCTTATGTCGGATTGAATATCGCCGGTTCCCGAATTATATCCCAGTCCGCAACTTGGATTCAACGCATATCGCGTGTAATTCATTTACGAAACTGTCAAAAATAAATAAATGCGTTGTGAATTTGATATGTTATGTGATATGGCAATGTGATTTCATCACATCGCGTAGAAATTCTCGTGTTATCTTTATGTCGAAACTGCGACGTAATAATTCCCGATACCACACGACGGAATTTGTTTAGCTCGCATTGATGTCTAATTAGCTGTTGGCACGGATTCAAGTCTGCGCGGAGGTTTCATTTACGTTTGACGGTTCACGATGGCGAAGGAAAAAGAGAAGACTAGCCGAGGTTCTCGGCGAGATTCGGCTTTCATCGGGCGATTTCAGCCCAGTCAGACCGACTCTCAAGCTATCGCACCAATGTCAGTCAACATTAACTTTGATTAACTAAATTCTCTTTCCATACCGGATATTTTAGATTCCTTCGTCTTTCATCTACGAATTCTTTGATCAATTTAAAATCAAGCTTTTCTTAAATAAAAATCAGATTCGACGCAATATATTTTTTTTAATCATTTTTCAATATTTAATTTCGATATCTTTAATCCTTTAAAGATAACGATGAGTCTGTTGGATTAAATTATAAATCTCTTTGTCAAAAACTCTCTGTCAAATTCAATTTTCTTATGTTACATCTGCAAATATAGATTATAAAAGTATAGTACTTAGTATTTATTCTTTTTTTTATACAAATCGTATTATTTTGACTCCTCAAAATTAATTAACCTTTAACTAGTCTTTTAATTAACATAAATTAAATGAATCTTATGAATCCATCATGATTCGTTATAATAGTGTTACAGAATCAGCTCCGGAATAGGCACTGCTAAATAATTCATAATGTCAAGTTATATCTAATTTGAGTTATTTTTAGTTATTCCTTTTAGTAGATCATCTTATTCAATATGCAGTTAATTTAACTGAAACAATAGGGATAAACAATTTATAATTCAAGAAAATGTATTAAATTTGACTCGATTTATTATTTATTAAATGCATACGTTAATATCTACACATTGTTTACTTTGGAAAACTTACTAACCACAGAAATAGATTAACATTTTGATTCACATGAAAGTTAAAAATAACAAAATGTTATTTAACTTGAAGGATTAGGTTACCATTACTTTTTGTTATCTAACAAGACACATTTGGTTACAACAGTTAAAGTTAAATATCTGCTATATAAAATATAAAGACGAAACTTTCATAATTCATTATCTCACATTTATTATACAAGAATTTTTAGATTGTAGATCACATTGTGATTAAACTTACAAAAACCAGTTAAAATCACGAAAGAACAATAATCCAAATAGGACAGCAAATCGTTGAAACGGGATTAATTAACTCAGACCGTCAGTGCGAGTAGGTCTTAAAAATCAACGATCGTTTCACTTGGCGATATCGAGGCCGTGCCTTGGGCAGCTCGATTGAAACGATCGGGTAACGCGAATGCCCTTAAGCTCGTGCCGCGCATACACAGCGAGGCTTTAATTTCTTTCCTCTTAATGGGCTTTTTCGCCCGAGCTAAAGAGCGAACGCGTAGGATTAAACGGCGCGCAATGGATGGGCGGCTGTAGAAAGGGACGACCGCAAGAGAGAACGACGCGACGTCGGCAAAAAAGTAGATGAATCAAGAGAAAATGCGATGGGGAATTTATCCTGCGAAATTATGAATTCCTATTTCGCCAAGTCGGTAAAAAAAGCTTGAAATTCGTTTGAACTGTTACACGATAAAATAACTGGAAATTAAATTTATTAATCAGAAATGTGGGAGATTCTATTAAAATATAATCTTCTTTCTTGTGAACCGAAATAGTACATTCAAACATTATTATTTCTATGACATTCAATTACATTTTTTTCGATTTAGACTGCAGCAGTAATTAAAATGAACAAAGGTTAGCAAGAATACGATCCCATAGAAAGAATTTCTGTCAATCCTTTTTCATTCATCTTGTTTTAGAACAGACGTCGATAGGGAGAGCAGAGCCCTGAGTAGGGAGAAGATAGAAAAATAATGATTCGTAGTGAGGCAACGACACGAACGACAGCGGTGATTAGCCACCACGAAAGAATAATCGAAATAATGATAGGTTTGCACCGGCAACCCTCTCGAAAGACTCGAAAAGAGACGATGGGGTAGAATGGTAGGATAGGATAAAAGCGCGAGACCGTTGCTTGCTTTGCCTGGTTAATTGTCTTCTGGCGTGTCGATGAATATACCCCTAAATCGACCACACGCAAATATTATCACAAGATGTATAAAAAAAGAAAATCTTTTTCTACCACGAATATATTAGTGAATGACGACGCACATTAGATAGCATCTCACTGAAGGATCATAAAATCATTTAAATTAAATCATCGATTATTAAAATTAATTTCCAACATTTCGTGATATCAAGATAAGTATTTTTCAATTGCTAAAATAATATAAAAATATATAAAGAATATATAATTATTATTGTATATTGTTTATATATTAATAAAATTTTTTTCCTCTAAATAACGTAATTTACGTATATATATATATATATATATATATTTTGCATCTTTTTACGCATTCGAGATTCGGTATTTAATCCACTTGCTGTAGAATTCGCGGCTTTGCGAGTTGTAGAAAATCACCGATTCAGTTAGCATAATCTAACGCGATCGTGAAGAGCTCAGTTCGAGTCCCGTCGAGGTAAGATCGCCGAGCACGCGGATAATAATCGTTGATTGCCGCCGATCGAAAGTTGTTCTGCAGGTTTTATGGGAAAATCGGCTGACACGTGATGATCGCTGGACGATCGACAGCCGACTCACGATACGTGACTTCGATCTTTAATCGTGACAGACCTAGGAAAGAGGAGAGCGGGAGGAAAACGCAGAGGAAACAGAATTATATAATCCGTTGGGACTTGGACGCAGACCGATGGCATCGATCTCGCATCTTTGTTTAAAGATGTAAATGTAAATTGACGTAACGTATAATTTCTCGTGGAAGTGGAATTAAATATAATTCTAGCATACAGACGATATAGAAATTCTCCTGCCGCATCGCTAATATTCCATTTAAAATATTCAGTTTCAATTTCTTTCCTAGAATTACATGTAACATAATACAACATGGGCATTAGAGATCATACGGTGCAGAAAATGTCGTGTATATTACAATATTATAAATAAAACAGAACATAGAGGCGCACTAATGACAATAAATTGCATAAAGGAACATAATAAAATAAACAAAGCGATACAAACGCATTTATTAATATATGCATTCTAAAACGCATTGTAAAATTTAAAAAAATGCAAATTACAATTCACAATATGATACATCAGCTGTTATTGAAATCGTGCTCAAACGTAAAAAAGATACACCACTACTTCTTAATGAGATCAGAATCTCGTGCATGGAAAGAACGATTCTACTGAAATATCTAAAAATTTAACTAGATACACATATTGAAAATAATTTTGTTTGATCATTAAAATATTATGTAGGATGCGCTCAAAGCAACTACTGAGAGAAAAATTTTGATAAAATTGTAGTAATTGCCATCATTTTTAATAATAACTACAATTATAAACGAAGGATCACAAATATGAATAGTTGAGTAATTAAAGGCCTTAATGATTTAAGCTAGATTCTTAGTGCTTAAATAATATTTTTGATGTGAATTTATATATCCTATTCTGCCATAACTATAATTATAATCACTTTTAGTTGACAACTATATATGTATATTTTTTATGTAAATATCCATATAATTATTATTAATATAATAATACAATTCACAAATACCAAAAATTTTTCTCTCAGTATAGAATGTTAAAACTTACTAACTTTATTTAATAGCGTTACTTCTAGTAACGCTATTAACAAAACCGTTCTTCCATATAAAAACTTACTCAACAATCCCAATAATGTAATTCAATTTGTTACTTACGAAACTACGTGAAAAACCACAAATTAATTTTTGAATGCCGATTTATTAAACAATAGAAAGTATCTTTCTAAAAATCGGATATTGCAGATAAATTAAAAAAATTCATCACATACCGCACACGCACGCAACACGCAGAAGCAAGCGTGAAAATAGATGATTCCTCGTGAGTTTTTCGCGAGAACGCAATTGAATCGCGATTCGGTGGATAAGACAACTCCGGAGACATCGCAGAATTTCGAATTTTACGCGAAAGCACGTGCGCGTCCGCTCTAAGCCATAAGAGCATCGTTAAGATTATATTTAGGCATCGTAAAAGAAAATATGCGCCTGTTGGAGCCAAGTCGCTCATTACGCGAGACAGCATTAACGCGGTCGGTGCAGCCAGGGACTGAGAGTTCTGAGCATCGTGTACTCGTGTCGAAATGTATGTATCTACGCAGTGAGAATCGGCATCTCCGGCATTCGAGATTCATTTTCTCGCTTGAAAATTGCCGCGAATTTATTGGTAATAAATTGAGAGTAATTATGCGCCGCAATTTCTCGTGTTACTTTTAGCTTAACTTTTACATCGTATGTATTGTATCAACTAGATAGTAAGCTATTCATGAATCACTGCGTGAGCTAGGTGTCAGATTACAACTTGTTTCTTTGCTTCCATATATAATTAAGGTTCTAAATTTAAATCTAATAGCTTGTAACTTGCTGTTACAAAATAATAAAAAAACGAATAATAGAAAAATCTTTTAAATAAAAATTCCAAGTTGAATCCTCGTTGAAGTAAACTTCAAATACTATTCTACAGTTTTTATTAAAGAAGCTAATACAGAGCATTCATTTTTACTATATTTACTATTTGAAATTTGAATAAGAACTTTCATATAGCGCTAAGCAATTAAAAAATTGATAAGAAAGACTGATAATCAAGACCTCAATGTAATTATTGCCGGCGCTGCATTCCAAGTAAATAATGCGTGCTTTGCAAAGCGTCGCGATTCTCTACGAACGTACCATATCACCGCGATTTCTGGTGGCGAACTTCTTGAAATTTTCTTGCAGCATACGATCAGCTCGCAGTGCAATGAAGTCCATGAAATCGTCACGATTCTCCCTTCTTTTGAGAATTTCTAGGTCAATGCTGCCTTAAGAGTATTGTCGTCGCAAAACACATCGGCGTTTGATGCAATCGTGTAACTGAAAAGTCAGTGCTGTTTACGAATAGAATTTTTGCACGCCAAACGAACATTAAGAGTCAAAACATGAATATTGTAAGTCCTTTCTTGCTCGACACATCCTTAGGCACCTTGATAAACACGTTTAGAGAAAACGTACGATTACGAGTTTTCATAAACGATCGGGTTTACGTATCGTCCCTCTCGTTCTCGTTTGCTTAACGGCCTTCGCGAATCGATACATACACGACGACCTAGAGGGTCGTTTATCGTCGTTCGAGAGAGTGGTCATTACGGAATTCTGCCTCGAAGCGTAATCAACAGTATCAATCGATCTGTTCGTGACGTAATCACGAGTCCAAGCGTTTGAAGATCGTATCAGGAATAGAGTTCTCCATTAACAAATAACGCAAAAAGCACGCCGCAATTCCTCACATGGCTTCAAGGAATTCGCAAGCGCGTGTGAGAGAGAGAGAGAGAGAGAGAGAGCTCGATCGAATAGTTGGCACAGTGAGAGAGAGAACAATAGAGAAGTAATGTCATAGACTGTAAACATCATCCTTGAAATCCTGTCGACCCAATTTAGAGACCCATTTGCCATAACAATTAAACATTAATGTGAAAATAGTAAAATTAATAATATTCTATTTTCTAATCAGCACCAATGCAAATCTTTTTAACAGAGACAAAAATATTTTAAATATCTCTTAATATAAATATACCGCTCTTTTTATCATAAAATTTATACGCGAATAGATCGGAGCGCCAGAAAGTGCTCTTTGTCAGACAATATTACTTAGAGGAAAATTCGCAAGAACGCGAATAGTCGCGCGAGAAGAGACCGCTGCCGAAATCAGTCCTGAGTGCCTCCGCTAAGGGGGTTGGTCGTGGGAAATCGCGAAGGGCGGGTCGCGGAATGAACCTGGGGATGACGCGGGGGTGGAGGCGGACGGTCGGTGAAAACGCGGTATGCAAAGCAGGCGGTGAATTTGAACGGTCCTGCGCAGAACGAATAGCTTCACCTCGTGCTATCCGAGTGCCTCGAGTCTCCCTCTCTCTATCTCACCCCTTGTGCTTTTACCCTCTATCTATCTACTTCTCTCTTTCTTTTTCACACACACACACACACACACACACACACACACACACACACACACACACACAGAGTCGCGCGCGCGCATGTACATTCATACTCGCGGATCCTTTTGTGGTGGATGTGTCGTTGCACGCGCGCGCGCGCGCAACATTCTCACACATTCTCACTCACTCATTCACTCACGCACCTATATACTTTTCTCGCGGTGCGCGCGACGAGGACGGAAACCCCCACATATATAGACAGTGACGGTTCTCTCTCTCTCTCTCTCTCTCTCTCTCTCTCTCTCTCTCTCTCTCTCTCTCTCTCTCTC
>NW_017259222.1:1124927-1128519 GCF_001594045.1 Atta colombica
CTCTCTAGTGATTCCTACTACTCCGTTTCAGTCGCGAGTGTGATACACGTGCATGCGGCCGGCGGTGGTGGCGGCGACCGCATATCCTCGCGAGAGAGCGCCGTCGTTGATGGTAATCCTCGATCAGCGGTCGGGAGTTACCGCCAACATCGCCCGCACGTTGCGGTATCGCGTCGCGACGCGGTTACAGAACGTCACCGTCGTCGAGGTCGATGTTGTCGTCGTTAACGAACGCGCGACACGTTTTCCATCCGGAATCGAGTAAAATGGCTGCTCTCGCCGCTCCGGCGCGCCCGAGCTTACTGGCTTGCCTCCCTTCGTTTGGGTCCCCACACAGAGGCTGCCACACGCGTGCCGTCACGTGTGTGGGTGCACATAGACGCCACGTACGAGTCGGGGAGCGTACACGCGCATGCACACACCGTGCCGCGTCGACGCCCGCCAGATAGGAAGCCGGCGGCGCGGCGTGTACGTACTTTTCTTTCTCTATGTCTGTTTGCCTGCGACACACTATGCGTGTGCAGCACTCAACGCGAAACCGAACGGACGCACACGCGTGAGCCGCACTCTCGCCCCCGCCAATTTAGCGCGCGCACGTGTCCACGCGCAGAACAGCTGAGCGTGAGGGAACTTCGAATTCTGTTCGAATCGACGCGGCTCAATTGAAAACTGACCGAGCCACTTTTATTGAATTTCTGCAAAAGCACAAACGACTGCATCTAAATGTCAACCATTAAATTTTCATTAAAAAATCGATTTATATTAGTCAATGAGAAGTCTGATGATGTAGATGTACATATGTATATTTCTTCAACCTTTATGTCATTTCAGATACACTCCATCTTGGCAAAATCATTTTTCTTTAATCTTAAACGTAAAGAAAAATATATAATATGCTCCTTTCAAAAGTAACACATCTAAAAAACGTAATTTTCAAATTATTAATGAATGAGTTGAGTAAATATTACCCTATCGATCGAAGGTAAACAAATTTCGTAAAAAATTGTCAAAAAGGGTAGTATTTAAAAGAAAATCATCACATTAAAAAAAAATGGTTTTGTCATAAAAATGACAAAGATGACATTTAATTATGTTATAAATATATTCTTTTTATTAATATTATTTAATTGACCAATAATTTTCTCAATCAAGTTAAAAATTAGTTTTTTCCTCTTTTCTTAGGAACTTAATTTTTTGAATTATCATTTTTGATGTAAAGAAACGGTAGGAAGATATTAAGCTAGTTCAAATTTAAGAAACAATCTTTTGTGTCTAAAATAATCAATACAATATGTCTCTCCTCGTAATCGCGGGTGTATACGTCAAACTTCCTAGTTTAAATTCAACTTACAAGTAAAATCGTAAAATATCAATCGTCATAACAATTTCGATAGCATCGAACACGATCGTTGCATCGTGCAACAGTAGCAAAATCAAGTCGACGGAGGAACCAGGACACACTCGTTCAGAACAAAAGATTTGCGCACGTAAGAACAGACAGGAGATAGTAGTACAAGAGGCGAAAAAAAAAAAACTTTTACGATAGTCTCATAGTCAGAGATCCCAGGGCCGCCGCCGCAAGAAGCAGAAAACGCGACTGCAGTCCGGAGTCGCTTGCTTTTCTGCATTCTTACGGCATGCCGTAGCGCAGGCATTATGAATATGCAAATCGGCAAACAAGGATAACGGGTGCGATGACCAGCGCGCGTTTAGTTAGCTTTCCTATCGCCACACCGATGATGCGTAACGGTTTGTCTTTGCAAATCGATCGATCCGCGAGCAATTTTCATTTTCGATGACGACTGTCGTAAGAAGGAAAGCCTCAGCGATGTCGATCGGCATCGAGATCGTTAACATCATATGATTTGTAAAATTAATTGATAAATTGCGTATCACCAAACGCATTGCTTGTTGTAAAAAAAAAGAAAGAGATATTCTAATCGGCTCGCATGAACTAGAAAAAACGATTACAGTTACACCATTACTCGTCCGTTGGAATGCCCCGTTCCGATTGAGTGGGCGATGGTCTTGGCGATACGATCTCAGAGCGTGACGCTTCAGAAACGCGCATAGCAAATTTTTTGCGGGTTTATCGTTGATAAATCAAATTACTGCCGTAGTTTTAATAATGTTAGAATATCAAGTAAGTGTATCAAAGCATATTCTTAATAACTGATGGTTAATAATACATGAGTGAGCACGTGTCAAAATACTATTAATAAAAATAAATTTATATAGAAGTTTCGAGATATTGAAACAATAAAAAATTAAAGGAGAAAGAGTATACAACGCGAAAATTAATTCGCAAAAGGTGATTGAAAATAAATGACGCAATAATTAGTTTACAAAAATTTTACAGTAAAGAATATAATTTATTTTATGATTACATCCATTGGAGAGAATCGTAATACAGAGAAATATTATTAAATAAAAATACTTCTTTTCGGTTAATTTAAAAATATTGTTCCGACTGACTGCATCAATTTTCTAACAAATATTATTGGAGATGTACATCAATCGAATAAGGTAGGTGCATATAATATTGACTGAATAATTTACACGCATTTTTGGAGCATCAGCCAATGCATGTAAAGTTGTTCTATATTTCATAACGAGAAATATACGCGAGTTGAAGACTTCACACATTTTCTACTATCCACGCTTTTCTACTTTCAGCAAAACACTCGAACGTTCGCCCGCCACCAACTCGTAAATATAATAACAAAGATTAATTTCGCACTTGGGCGCGGTAAAAAATTGCGGCCGGTCGAGCTCTTCCTCCTCTGCAATTTGATCGTTTATCACGATCAATTAAATTTCCTGCGCGGCGACGATAATTGACCGACGCCATCACCCTTGTACCACAGCGCGGAGATAATCTCCGTCACAAGTGCCGATAAATGGCGGATTCGCGTGAACGCGAGCGTAGTCTCTGTACCGTGCTATCATTATTTTACGAGATACATTTTAAGCGTAATAAATTTTATTGTGCTCTCTCTCTCACTCTATTTCTCTTTTCTTTCTCTCCCCTTACACACGCCGATTCTTTCACGCCCACGCAAACGCACGTCTGATATATTTCCACGAAAAATAACCGATCCCAATCTGCAAGGACTTTTACGATAAATACCACGAATAATAAATCGTGCGAGCACGTGTAACAAAAAGCAGGACGCAACTTGAGCAAAACATATCAGAAATATTCAGCAGAGATCAGTAAAAGTCTATTCTACACAGAGAGAAATCGCTTTTAATGTGCAACCAACATTTCTTATTGATACGTGACTATTTTTCATTTAAAAATTGTGTTGTTCCAATCAAAATTTGGTTAAGATACATGTATTAATTTTAATATTATATCTTATTGTCTCTTTAAGAGGACACCCAAAAATATAAATCCGCAATATTTTTTAAATACACAAATTCAATAACCACGTTTAGAATTTATTGAAATAAAATCCAATAAAAACTAAATGAATGCTTATATATTTTCAGGTCTAATTTGCATTATTTCTAATTATAATATGCAAATCATTTGCAAAGAAGATGATCGTACGATTATTCTCACATTAATTGCTTGCTGGTAATAACA
>NW_017259222.1:1128619-1155650 GCF_001594045.1 Atta colombica
AAAAACGTAATTAGATAAGCGTTAATCTTCTGATGCACCAACAATGCAATTTTGTGTTGCAATGCAAGTTGTAATATTTTTATAATCATGCACCTACAATCGCATCAACATCGTGACAATGTTGATGTGATTGTGAATGCACGATTATAAAAATTAATATTTTCTATCTCAAGTTTTTTTCTAGTCAATTATTCGTAAAGATCGAGCCATTGTTTAATGCCATATTTTATTATCTCAAATTATCAGGTCAATTCGTTTCTACTTTTCTTCAATTCTACTTACTTCGGATCGCTCCTGTAATTAATCTTTAATAGCGTATAGAAATAAATTATGTTTCAGGAACAGAACACGTGACTATCGATTAAATCGTCTAATTTACTAAAAGTGAATATCACGCTCTGTAGCGTCGACGATTTATATGAGAACGCATTTTGTTCATGGAGGGGGAGGAATATTTGTTTAACTTAAAATAAATTAGAAAATTTGAGGCATCTGCAAAAACAGCGGGGGTTATTAATCTTTCTAAATAGCATCTGTCACCGTTTACTCTGGACGGGTTTTCTTAAGAATATGTTTATATATTATTATGTGCCGTAGGATTTCTACGGTTAGAAACGTCGGTACACCAATTAGCCATAATGACGTGTTTCTACGATCGGCGATTTCTACTCCTTCATGCCGATTTCTCATGTTAAGTATGCGCGTTAGATACAAACTGACGATGGCCTCCGATTAGGATTCTATAATTTCTCTTTCGATCTGCCTCGTACACACGCGCCGGTGCGAATATATCATATATACATACATATATATGCAGAATATCTTTTGTTACGCAACATGCGAAGGCATTTAACTACTAGAAGGAAAGAATAAAGCGTCTATGTACTTAATCATATCCGCTCGCTATACGTACATTCATGTAACAATTTAAATCAATATCTTTTACGACTCACGAGAAATTTATGACAATTGCTTGATGTGCATCGTCATTTCTATAATTACAAGAAATTCTTCACCTACTCACGAGAATTAATGACGAATAGATTAAAACGTACATGAAGTTCGTTATACGTTTTCTAGATTGTATTTGTAGATCTTGTAAGATCCTTTCAGAGAAGTTTGCGCGAGATTACTCCTATTGTGGCGGCTATTATCGCGATCATTACTTTAATCAGATTTTTCCGCAAAATGCTATCTCTTGAGAAATTGCAGACGCTCGTCCACGCGGCGAACGAGTTCGGAGGTATTATGAAATAAATCTCGTTATTGCTTGGCCGAGGAAGAAAAGCGGGCGGTCAGTTTTAATTAAAGAACTCGAGGCGTCAGCTGCTCCTTGCCAACGGCTCTCCGGTTTCCCTTCATCCCCCTTTTTTTCTATCTGTGCATTGCGACCGATATCGCCTACGTATATGTCATAAAACTTGTGAAGTTGATGAAAAAAGTCGATGCCTCATAGAGAATGGTAATCCCTCGTCTCCCTTTGACAGTCCCTTTTGATTGTCAAACGTATTTGCTAAAAAGAATTGCCTCTATTTGACATAAAGATAATTAAATATAAATGAACAAGTTTCCTGCCATTGCGAATTTCTATCCAATTCACCAATGTTAAAACGCGCATTGATTGTGAGAGAAAAGTGTTCGATATTTGTAATTAGAATTGCATGGTAAAATGATTATGGATATGTTCCATTTTTATAGCTATTATTAATCCCTTATAGAACTTTAATTTACTTATCTTGAGCATAAAAAACACTGAACAGTGCTTTTACTATTCAAAATATTGATTACTCATCATCTTAATAAATCAATAACGCACGCTAATAATGAGAGAAAAAAATGATTGCAACTACTATAATTTAATTATAATTTATCGTCATTTTCGATTTTTGCCAATTATATATTTTGTAGTAAAATTATAAATATTATTATTATTACTAACATTCCTTATAGGAAATCCAATCTAATACTGATAGATATAAATGGTTCATATATATATATTTATTGTAAGTATTAAAAGCCCTATTCAGCGTTCTTAATATTCAAAATAAGTAAATTAATCACTATCTTTCAATATTAAATTGAATTTCCGTAAAGAATAATAGTAATAATAGTAATAATAACAATAATAATATTTGTTGTTCTATTAAAAAAAATATATAATTGGCATCAAAAAGAACAATAAATTGTAGTTAAATTTATAATATAGTTGCAATTATCTTTTTCTCCTATTATTACTAAGTATACTTTATATCACTTTAATAAAATAAAATTAATAAAATAGTTTAAATTCATTCATGAAACGCGTTACATTTGGATTTCTGTAAGATACTCACTCAACATCCATTTTGAAACTCACAATCGCAAGAAATTTGAAAACAGGATTTCTATATTCTCAACGAGAGACAAATATAAAGGTAAAGTGAAGGGAAAGGATGTACTGTTTATCAATTTAAATATCGACGCAATTTTCAGCGTTTGAAGTTCTTACGTTAATATCTTATGTGGACACAGGAGGGAAGAACGCAATATATGAATTTACAGGGGAAGGTTTATTCGCGATTACACGCGCCCTCGGGGCCGGTGCCTTTATCATTCGAGCAAGTGCTCTGTATGCCGAAGCGTATGTGCTACATCATAGTTGCAACGTTTTATGGGTCGTTCAGGGTGACCTTATGAGGTAGGCACGATGAATTCCGCGAGACTCCCGCCGAAGGAGATGATATAATACATTAAAACACAAAGCGGCGGCTCCGGAGTAACCCAAACATCGCGAAATCCAATAAAGTGCCGCGCTTGACGAAATAATGGCAGACCACTGGCACGGCGAGCAGACGTAATTGACTCGGTAATGATGAGGTAAACGGACAGTTCTATTAAGCGCCCCGACTACGTGCTCGATCACGTGTACGATGCATACCGGCACGTAACTGATCGCGGACGCAGAACTAATCGCTTTCACATTTCGTAAATGCGACATCGCGCAAATGCCACAGCGACCACAGTGATATTCGACGTTTGTACTTCGACACAATTAATAATTTCTTCCTCATCGTCGAATCTCATCTGCGTACATCAAACGCGGATTCGAAAAAATTAGAGTAAAGTCAGCCATCGCGTTATTTTGCGAAATTATTAAATGAAAATTATTAAATGAAAATGACCTATTTTTTTAATCATTCGTTTATATTTATATTTGTGACTGAATGAGATCCTAAAAAATTAATAATTTGTGAATTATCCATTTCTCTTAGAAACTATGATAATATAATACAAAAAGAGAAAGTACTTTTTTTTCTATACAAAAATTACTTTTATTACAAGTAAAATAACAATTATAGTTTTATGAAATTATAGCATTAGTATAGCGTTTATATAACATCATGAAGTTTTATTCTGCAGAAACTTAAAATGTATCACGATTATGGAATTATTATTTATTTATATATTTTGTAATCATTACAATAGAATACTATATATCATTATCATCGGTATATATCATCGATAGAATTTCTAGCTTTAATTGCAATAAGTTTAATTTGTTTTGTTCGTCGTATTGGTGGTATGTTATCTGACACAACTTCGTAGATTCAAACAGAAAATAATATATGTAAGATTTACATAGATTAGCATAAAAGACGTGCTATTTGCATATTATTAAGTAAAATCGTGTAGTCATTAATTGCTTATTATAAAAACAGCGTGAGTGAACATATCTGGGAATAATTTATAGTTTGCTTCTGCAGCGGCAATTCAAATGTGAAATAAAATTATAATAAACGTAAAATAGATATCATGCCAAGAGATGACTGGTCAGTGACATTTTAATTATATTTCCTGTATTTAACACTTAGTGTTTTTGAATAAAAAAATCAATGTACCTACATAATTATGTACATTTACTCTTTCTGCTGTTTCTTTAAAACTAGCAGTATCAAGCTGATCATTACGTTACCATTTCTATTTTTTAAACTATGTGTGTCAAATAAAATAGGATTCTAAATCTTTTGACTTTTTAATAATTATGTATGTTATAAAAAATATTTAGTTTTTTATCATTTTCTTTATCATTTTCAAAATAATTTATTCGCTTTTAAATAAAAAACGTTAGTACATCTAACGTTAATTAATACATTTTAAATGAAAATGAATTATAAGAAAAAAAGAAAATTTTCGAAAAATTCATAGAATTAGCGCTAATCAAAATCCACAATGCCATTGCATTACATGTTATAAAACTGCTATACTTTCACCAGAAGGAAAATTCAACTTGGCAGTATTGTACAATGCAAACCATTAGATCGCGTAAAATTAAGGGCAACGTGAAAACCTGAAGTGTGTCTCGAGACAGCGAGAAAATCCTAATGAACACCGGTCAGCTAGCAACGAGCGCGCGGGTAGCATCTCCGTTGCCTCATTAGCGATCTTTAATTTTCCAAAGCGAGTCTTTTCCCGGGCCACTCGGAAGTAGTTGCCGCGCGGCGTTGTCAGCGGTGAGAAGTAAGAGGAGAGAAAGAGGAAAAAGAAGAAAAAAAGCAATGAGAAAAGCGCAAGGGAACAACGAAAGAGAAGAAAAGATGGGGGAGGGAGGAAAGGGAAAGAGCAAAGACAGCAGCATCGGACAGCGGCAAACAGCAACGGCAGCACGACTCGCGGTGGCTCGCGCGCCATTGTTTCCTCCTGGGTTCTTTATTTCTCTTCCTTTTCATCCTTCCATCCTCTTTCTCCTCCTCTTTTCTAGCCGCACGAGCGAGAGAAGTGCGCACCGTGGGCTTTATTGTGTTTGAGCTCGACGCTTCGCTCTTTTGTTTTGTTTCGCGCGCCATTAGAGGGGCTAATTGCCGCTCATACGCGATCGCCTTTTGTTTCCTCCTTTTGCCACCTTTTCTCCACGACCCTCTCCTGGCTCTCCTTCTCTGTTGTGTCCCAACTCTCCGTTCACCACTACTACCATCACCAACTACTACCTCCTTGTTCTTTTGCTCGATGCACCCCGACCGACACCACCGACCACGACGCCGACCGCGAAGGAAGGCTGAGTCATATAGCCTTCACTCTCTCGCGTGCGCTCCTCTACTCTCGAATATAGCCGTACCTATGTTCTCTTCCTCACCGTCGCTTCCTCGTCGCACCCGACTTCTTCTGAAGCGACGCAGGAGAACCTGTCATTCCGTCCTCTTTCCTTTCCTCGTTGAGAGAAGCGATCGGTTTTTGTGTCGCGTCCTCCTCTTCATCTTTCGCGTTCTCGCCCCAACCGCGCGCGGCTGGTTCTTTCTATCCTATCCTCGGTGATGCCGGGACCTCACAGGAGGAAGCGAGAAAAGGAGGACAAGGCTGTTACAGAGAAGAGAGTAAAGGGAGGGACGTTTTAACGCGTCAACGCCTCGATGACCTCCGGTTTTTCTTCGACTTCTTCCACTGATCGCGCGTATGTGACACTCTCTCGCCGCCTCGGACTCTTTTCGAGCCCTCGCAGTCGCAGAATCAAACTCGATCAAATGAGTTTATCGGCGGACAAAAGCGAAAAAGAAATTGATCTGGAGATAGAGTCTAAAGAATTGAGAATATCGAGTGATAAGTTGATAGCTTAGAATGCAGACCGCCAGTCTAGCAGAACGCAATAATTATCTAAAGAGATAAATAAGTTATTGCGTGAGATAACGTTGAATGTTATATTTTTAATGTAATTGACTTGTTAATTATTAGTTCTGGTTTTCGTTATTTTTCGATAGATGTGATTACGTTGCAACTTTCCTAAGTTTATATCGTAAATGACTTACAGATTGGTCGGTTGCATTATGTTTTACGCTTTAACATAGGAGAATAATAAACGTCAATATTAAATTAAACGAGTCCTAAAATACATAGCGTAACATTTATGAATAGTTATATAAATTGCGATACATTGCACGCTTTCTCTCGGTTGCAAATTAAAATTTTCCATTAATTTTTCTGTAATCAAAAATTTTGCTTATTATATGTATATTATCATTTCTACAATTTCTTTATTCTCATTATTATTATATTATACACAATGAGATTGTGGTGTATAAATCTACCGTGTAATAGAGTAAAAAACGAAAGTAATAAAACGTTATCCGGAGAAAAGAAACGTCATCGGGACAAAAACGAAGAGCGGAACCAAGATTTTAGCGCTAAGAAAGAAAAGATCCGGCGATTTTAATTCGCCGGAAAGCTAATAATTCTGGCATTGTGCGATCCTTACCGCGGTTATTGTTTCCCTGACGAAGCTCGTACTTGTGATGAGAACTCCTCGCATTCACCTTCCATAATATCTTTTTCATCCCAGGAAGGACAATGAATAAGAGAGATGTTGCTGTTCTTTTCCTCCTTAGCGCGCGCGCGCACGCGCACACACACACACGCACGCACGCACGCACACGCACACGCGCACACGCGCACACGCGCACACGCACACACACATATAGCTTAATTATTGGCTTTATTATAACTTTGTGCTTCGAGAGAAGAGAAAGAGAGAAAAATTGTATGTGTGTATAGTAAAGAAATAAACGAAAAAGGCAGAAAATCTCATCGGTGACAATACAATCTTTTCTAGTAGTTCTTTTCTTTTTCTATTCTTAATAGCACTATAATAAAGAGTTTTAAGTTCTCTCATTGTTAATTTTTTCAGATAGCCCTCTATGATATTCTCTATTGATACTTTGTTTTAAGTTTGTCGAAGTAATATAACGATTATAAAAATTTTTGTTATCGTGTTCAATATAAATATATAATTATAATAATTAAAAATTTCATGATTATAGCCATATTATATTATTTTAATAAATTCTTTATATTTCTCTTTATTCTAGCAATTCAATTATTACATACTTATTGATTAACACATTTTTCACCTATTTTAATCATCTAATTAAAAAGTTTAATCTTCTATGTTTAATTTTCTGGGACATTCAAAAAGTAACATATAGATATTGTATTAATTTCTTTCATTCTTCCGACGTTAAATCGAAATTGATTGATCTCAGACTTTCAGATTTGAATGTGTCTCGTAGTATTATCAGCTCCGCTATGCAATACCTATGCAGGAACACGATGTAAACGAACGACGAGGCCTCGAATAAAATTCACACGGAAGCGGCCGAGCCCGTGCCACGAACTCGCGACTAACTCGCGTGATTGCAACATTGCGGGTCCGAGTAATTGCGGTGCCGGCGCGAGGCCGATTTTCTCGGAAGCGATTCGAGAAGGCGAAACGTCAGCTGACTGTATTGTAGTTCGCGCGGAAAGAGGAATAAGAGGGTGGGCACAAGAATCGGAGGGGGTGAGAGATGCAAGGGAACGGTCAGGGATGAGACGGCGGGGAAGAAACGCGCATATTCGCCTGTCCAGAACGCACGAGGGGGAGGGCAGCATGGCATGTCCCCCCTAATTATAGCAACAATAAAACAATTTTGATAATTATCTCAACTAGTGTATGGGAACACACGGCATTACGGCGAGCACGTCGTATAGAGAGACAGCAAGAGAGGCGGACAATCGGCGAGCGAGAGAGAAAGAGAGAAAGAGAGGGACAGGGTGGGGCGGGAGGAAGACGAAGAGGAGAGGACACGACGACCGGGGCAGAATAATGACAATAATTACCATTTATATGCAAGTGCCGTCATTACCTGCACACGAGCAGAGCACGCATTCAATTTCGTATCTAATTTGAATAATTCAAACAAATCTCTCCTTCCTGCCCTCCTTCCTCTGCACGCTTTATAATCCCAATAAACGCGATGAGACATCGACGGCGAGTCGCTCGCTTTTTCAGTACCAACGACGACAACGACAACAATGATGACGGCGACGACGGCGACGACGATATTCGTCTCGTACTCCGATTTTACCCGGGCGCTTCGAATTGGCGGCAGACAGTATCTCTTCTTCCTCACTCCTCTACTTATATTCATCCCTTAACGTTCTTTTTATTGAGCTAACGAGGAACCGTGGAATACACAGGCAACTCTCGCCGATTCGCGGATCTCTCTGTGCCGGGCATGAGCGATCGCGATTACGCTCCGCCGCTGTCGAGTTCACTTGCGACAAATTAGCATTTCTAATAAGAATCTTCGAACAAAGCATCAACATGACGTCGATTCGATGGAATTTATAGAGGACTCGTAGTCACGCTATCACGACCCATCGCGACCTATTTGGCTACGGACATTCGTAAACTCGATTTCATAATTTTGTCAACATCGATGAGCTTCTCAGCAATCATAAGCCACGCAGCAGTCGAAATGATGATTATGCAAATGGAAAACGGCTCAAATTGTACGAAGCATTCGAGTAGAGGCAATTACTTCCTGATCAGGGTAATGGTAATCCAATTCCTTCAGTTAAATAACATTTTGTTATTTTTAACTTCCATGTATCTCAAAATGTAAATCAATCCATTTCTGTGATTAATTTAAACAACATCCATACTAAAGTACTGAATAATACATTAAAAATTTAGTCAAATATAAATTTAATAAATTTCCTTAAATTAAATTGTTTAACCTCATAGTTAAATTAACAACATATTGAATAGAAGCAGTGGCGATCTATAAAATTAATTAAAAGAAATTCAAATTGGATATAATTTGTCACTATCATTGGATATCATTTGTTTGTTGATTTTTCATTATCAAATATCATTTTATCAATATATCTGCGTTATTGTGCTATAGTTTACCATTGTAATAAAATGATCAAAAAAATCTTTTTCTTAAAAATAAAAAAAATTATATAATTCTTAAAATTTTATAATGTAAATGTAATGCAAATATTTCGAATTTGAAACCAAGAGATGTAATCAACGTAATAATAATTTATTGATCGATACATGAGCAGACGCATTTAGATTACGAGTGTCCAGCAAAACAAAGTAGAATAGATTTCACAAGAACTGGTCTAATCTTGGACATCACTAGTTCTACAACAAAGTATGTCAGCAATATATATAGTTGTAAAACTTTCGTCATATCTTCGTTTAAAGAAGACTCACTAAAAGGAAGGATTTTAGAAAATTTGCTCTTTTTTTTTGATAGTAGAGAAACGAACTTGGCTTATCTTTATTTTTACACGCAGACTTTTGATTAATATCGAACAATGGGATAGTTTTTTCTAGGATATCAAAGAATTGGCACCTATCCAAAGCATCGCCGGCAATGGCAAGTGTGTTTTGCTCGCTCGTTCGGTCGTAGCAGCAGCAAAGTGGCCCTATCAATATTAATCGCGATATTTGCCCGGCTTGGTCCTCGTCGCGCTCTCTATTACCAATTAATCCGATCGTGCGAAGTATGCTGCGGCGGGCAGCTAGGCCACGGTGTGCGAAAGAGATAGAAATAAAAAAGGAAGAGCGACGAGTACACAAGGTTGGGCGGCAGGGAAAAAGAGAAAGACAAAGAGAGAAAAAGACAGAGAGAAAGAGAGATAAATATCAAGAGAAAAAGAGAGAGCGAGAAGAACGAGAGGGACGAGCCATCAACGGGTTAGATATTGTGTCAGTCGAGTCGTCCAGCATTAAAAGTAATTACGACGTGATTGACCGAGGGCCTGTTGGCCGAGGGCGAGGCGACGCCGAGGGGGAGGCTAAATCATCGGAGTGACGCACGTAGCTCGTTGCTGCCTCCCAATTATACAATCAGCGAGAGCAAAGCGCGAGAGAGGCATCGAGGGGTGAAGGCGGTGAAAAAGATACCGAGAGATAGGGAGAGAAGAACGACGCGGCGGAGATGTTGGATCTCGTGCAATGAGACGCGATGCAAGAGAGACGTATAGAGAGAGAGAGAGAGAGAGAGAGAGAGAGAGAGAATCAGTGGCGGAATTACGTCAGGAACGTAGTGGGTAGCCGACGAGATTGACAAAGATCGGTGCCATCGTGATGATAATTGCGTCGCGAAACTAGGCCCACCAATTGCAGCTAGTAACAGCCCTAGAATTAGTCCTTACCCGACCCTACTCGATTTCAAAGCGCTTGTCAGAAACTATCTTGAAATTTTTAAATTTTCTGTCAAAAGGATTACCGATTAAAACACACTAAGAAAAATGTCTGATTGGAAATGGACGAACTATTCTAAAGATCCTGATTATATGTCAATCTAAAGTCCAATATAGAATTCTACTAGATTTAAGCAGAAAATTTAAAAGGATTTATACCTTGTGCGAGATTTCTGTCACGTAAAGGTAACTTTTACGAAAGACTGATACATGGCGTTAAATATTGATTACCATCAACGCGAGAACGTCAGTGTCATCATCAGGCAACCGTAAACAGTGCGAAGAGTAATCAAGAGTAGCGTGGAACGACGAGACTTTGTTCTTCTTCACGAGCTTCTTCTCTCGCCACTGCGACAGGTGCAACATACTAATCTCGGTTTTGCAATGTTTCACGAGCGGCCAGCTTCGTGGCTAATTCTGTATCTTTCTATTCGTACGACGGACAAGAGAATCGCAACTCTGTTCTGTCTCTTCTAAAAATGTGCCATGACAGATGTAATAAATTAATGTGATATTTTACGAAATTATGAGAAACGACCATTACCGTTATTAATTTTAAAACAGAACCGAGAAAGAAAGATGAGACCTTTATTATTCCAGTAAAAATATTCGCCTACTTCAAGTCGATAATAATTTGCATATTAAATTTATAAGGAAGAATTTTACAAATAAATTCGCTTAATCTTCAGTCTTAATCTTCCTATAAAGGAAAGTGTTTAATGTTTAAGATTAAAATTATACGTAAAATTGTATGTAAAAAATTATGAAGAGCTCTGTTTTTACAACTGTAACTGTTAATAATAATTATATTTAATTATATTAAATTATATTTAATTTTCACAAAATCGGTATACAGTTGATATAAAAAATAACTATGAATTATAATTAAATTATGCAATAATTAATAATTGCAATCTTCTTTTTTTCTCTCAGTATAGAATTGTAATGCCGAATAACAGTTTACCAATATAAAATATTTCAGATAAATTGAAGATCGCTCGAAAGAAGATTGACTTTATTTGATTACTTCTTTCGATTAATTCTCAATAATTCCAGTCCGATATATTATTTATTGCGAGGTATTTAAATCCGTCCCTGGCCTCGAAATGACTAACGATAAGAGAGACGTCGATGAAGCGAAATGGCCCGATCGTGATCGTTATTGTCTATTATAAAGCAGAGTAACTTGACTGTTGCAGCTGCTAGTTCGTAACTTCGTACATCAATGATAATATAGCGCAATTCGTGGTCTAGAAAATTACCAAATGCAATCGTAACAATTCTAGATATAAACTTAGATGAATATTAAGCAGATACGAATAATATAAATAAAAAGTAAGTGTAAATAACGAAAAATATCTCGTACTGATATTACATCCTCTGAATTAAATAGAATTACTACCTGTTATATAATAAAATAATCATTTTATGTATGTTTCTTTATTATCTAATTCTATAGAAAATCATACATACAAGAGTCTTTTGTATTTTAATACAGAGTTCCCTGCATGAAAATTGCATTCATTGGCCTAGTTCGTATTAGGTACTTGATATAATAGCGCGCAGAGAAATTAACTACAATTATTGTTATTTCTATTGCGACAGATGCGTGGTACGTATTCTGTCCGAACGTACGGACATATGCAACGGAAATGATGTCGCCATTGTACTTATAACGCGAACGATTCTCCTTCCTTCGTATTCATCGCGTCACAAAAGACACAGTCCGAATCACACGACAAGATTAATTGACGTCCATCGCGCCACTGCGTCGAGTTTATTTTCCCGAAATATCCGCCGTATTTCGCCGCAATGTACATTTCTCAGCAAGTTGAAATAATATCTTCACGATGATACTCGATAAGCGTCTTCTGTGGAAGGATTAATGGAGCCAGTAATCCATCAATTATTGTTTATTTTACAATTTGTTTACTTTCGAAACACCGATCTCGCGCGCAAGACGTTCAATGGATTGAATCGCGAAAAATACGGCGGCGAAACGTCGAAGTGGCGACGAAAGTACCTGTCGCCGTTTGTACCCGCTGCATAAAACATGCGACTCGAGGAGGGGGATAAAAAAATAATGTTTTGACTGCATTGTCACACGACGTTGTTATATGTCGCGTGCGCCCTTCGCTCTCGAATGCCCGTTGCTGAAGCATTTAGCGTTATGGAGTGAGCGTCAATCTAGAGACAAAGAGGCGCACGAGTTGGCAAGGGTGACTCTTGGTATGACGATCGTACAATGGTTTCTATGAAACCTTTTCTTCGAAGCTACAGCCATTAATGGTACTCTTTCTGCCCCCCCTCCCCTCCCCTCCTCTTGTGGCCCCCCGCAATTCCTCTCTCTCTCTCTCTCTCTCTCTCTCTCTCTCTCTCTCTCTCTCTCTCTCGTTCTCTCCTTTTTCCTTTACGGGACCTCTCGATCGTTAGTTCCGTTATTTTCATGCCCGAGTCAACGACAGTGCCTTTTCATCGCTGCACTTGAATATTCTTATCGAATTAAATCGGTTTTCACGCCGCGTGAGCACAATTATGGAATATCATTGTCATCGGACAGGTACACAACTCGTCGTGCGTTACAACCACATTATCCTTCTATCGATAATGTGCATGTACCAATTAAAGATTTATGATAATGAAATTTTTAAATTTAAATTAATTAAATACAGGAAGTTGCGCAAGTATAATGTAATAAATGTGTGTATGAATATCTCATGCGTTATTATAAAAAAATAATATCATTACAGATTACGAGCTGCAGTATTAATAAATTTGCATATACTTAATGTATGTTTATTTTCACACTTCTGACTGAGTTAAAACACTGATGAGGACCTAAAGCACTAAATAAAACGTTTGCGAAATTGTATAAACGAATCTCTAGATGTAATAAAATTTAAATTACGCATCAATATCCACATTGACTCTTATTGATGTATTTTTAATTTATTTTTATAGATTTAATCTCAGAGCTGTAATACGTATTATTTAACTTGTTTGTTTAAATTTTATTATCAAGATATACAGAAAACTCGCGAGATTAATTCATCAATGAAAATCGACTATTGTCAGCTGAGTAAACTGTCGTTCGTGATCGAAGCTAACATTGGCATTGCATACACGTAATTCTCTATAAACCACTCCTGTCTTTCAGCATCGTCAATTGTGAGAAAGAAATACAAGCGACAAATTCTCACGTCATGTAATCCTATAACGCAATAATTACTATTATATATACAAAATACACAATAATATATGTAATAAAAAAATATACTATATGTGTGTGTATATATATATATATATATATACATCTTATAATTTATATAATAATAAAATTATTTAAAACAAACACGTGTAATTATCATATTGTTTTCTTGACTGTTTGTTAATCACGCCTTGAATTAAATCATTATCACGATTCTATTTCAATATTCATTATACTTTACACCAAATTAAAATATCAATAGGATTACAAATTTTGGTAAATTATTTGGATTTAACATTTTTAGGATTAAACGCGCTACGCGCGAAAAATTGCCGCGTCGCGATTCGCAAGTTGGCCATCAACGAGACACGTTCACGGTGTAAAAGGTGGGCGCTCTGCGTGCGTCCGGCTGGAATTACGAGCCTGGGCATTAAAATGTATCGAAAAGAGACAGCTGTATATACGTAGAGAGTATTTATGGGCATAGGCCTGGTCAGAAAGACAAGGAAAGAGACAGAAAGAGGCAATCGGTATGGACGCAGCCAGCGGATCCGGGCTAGGTCGTTCAACCAACCGGCTAACCATCGAACCGTCCGACCAGTCCGCAACGGTCGAAGCACCTTACTCTTAACAGTCCGTACCAACAAGGAGGAAGAGAGAAGGAACAAGAAGAAGATAACGAAGCAAGAAAGACAAAATGAGGGAAGCAACAAGGAAAGAGAAAGAGCGGATGCTTAGCACCATCATCACCGAGTTCCACCAATGGCCGGGTGACTCTGTGTCTTCGCGCTAGTGCGAACTGGGTGCAAGGGTCCAATCGTACAGAGAAATCGGCGTAAGCGAACGGCACAGGATTGTAACGCGAGGTGTGAGTCCAGTCGAACTAGAGGCACTTTTAAACGCTCACCATTGTATCAATAATGTCACCGGCGTGGACGATTTATCGTGATACGAAACGTTCTTCGAGAAGGCAACGAAGAAACACAATATCCCATCTCCGTTTGCAATCTACATATGCAAGATCAATACTTATGCGAATATCAGTAAAAAGAAAAGACTAAATCGAGCTTGATTAAGATAAATATTGAGTTGGAATGAAAATTTGTATAGCACAACTTCAAAATTTAAGCAGTTGCGTTAAAAATAAACAAAATTTAAAATTAAAAAAAGAGTTTAAAACTAAAATTCTATAAACTTTACGAATTAACAATATGATATAAAATATTATATTAATCTTTAAAATTTGATCCGAGAGAATTATATACCAGTAAGTCTTTGACTTATCTTTTTCTTTATCATAAAAATTTCGAAAAAGATAAGCGAAATAATACTTTTTCAACTTATCACAATTGTTATCAATGAATAAAGAACTTTTTTTATGGAGGAAATAGCAAAGTATTTTTTAAAACTAAATGATTTCAATCTAAGAATTCCTTAAAAAAATCAAATCTATTTGAAAACACCTAAATGTATCCTTTTCGTATTTGAATATATTAGCTGTCGAGAAATATTATATAATGAGATAATACTTTATTCTTAATTCAATTCTAATTTTTAAAAATGTTACAATTGAATTTAATAACAAATTCTATGTATTATATGTATTAATTATAGATTCTTACGATAAAATTGTACTTATTTTGATAAACAATTGCTGTAGGATTTAGGATGATAGCCGCCTAGCGACTGAAATGCTTCTGCAACAAACATGTAACAATACAATCGAATCTTTGCGGAAAAATAAATTCCCTAAAATCAAGTTCAGGAAGTTATTTATGAAAAGAAAATTATTAGAGATTTGGAAATTCTATTCAAGAATGGCATTTCTAGAAATTTAATAATTCTATTCTTAATCAATTAAAAATCTCTAAACATGATTTTTTTCTCTTATTCTGCTCGATCTTTTCCATGCAATTTTAATTAATAAGATATAAATCTTTTGTTTTACATTCATATTCCAACTTACACAGAGTGATTACTGCTCAATAATATATATCTATCTTATATGTACATATTCAAGTCGAAATATAAATAGGAAATGAAAAAATCAAGAAGCAAAAACTCGCTCGGTTCCAACTTACTCAAGATATGAACTGCCTACAATCGCCATATTTATTCACGATAGCGATACTCGCAATTTGTGATGATCCGTACGAAATACGAGGCGATGATACAACGACATTCGTTTTTCTCGTAAGGGCAACGATACGGAGGAAGGCGGATCTGTGTGCCCTCGTGAAGATACTCTTAAACGTCCCACGGATTCCACCTCTGTCAAGCAGGCTCCTCCTATTTCGCGTGCATGTACATACACACGTTCGTTTGTTTCCACTTAGGTTGACGGAATCTCCTTACGTAGCACGACAATCCTGCACGACTCCGGATCGTTAAAATGCACGTAAGTAGAAATTGGAATTCTCCGTCCGGCAGGAAAGAGGGGTATACAACGCGAAGGAGGAAGCGGTAATATCGAAACAACTGATACCATTAAATGAAAGACGTTGAATACTAATGAATAGAAATCACCGTTCTTTGTCATTGCGGACGGAATGATGTCACGCGAGAAGAAGTTACGAGAACGCAAATCATATCACCTTGAGCGATGTAGATATCTATCTTTAATTTTAACTGTGGTAGATTCGTGTAAGAATGAGAGAAAATCGAATATACAGGAAATAGATAAAATAATATATGTATTTGATAAATATATATACTTGATTTACTATTTCTTTCATATAAAATTCTTTAAAAATTCTTTAATAAAAAATTGGTCTATCACTTGCTTTTAATACTCAATGCTTGAACAGTTATCAAATGTGTATTATTCTTTTTGATAGAACATCTTTCAATTGCTTATACGAGATAATTGATATTGCAGGAGGAAATTTTCTTCTCATTCTGTTTTCCAAAATTGCCCCTTGTTCTCCAAAACTTCAATCTCCAAATCTTTCCTACCTAATGCAATCGCCTTAATTTAAATATTATTTTTAGTTTCGAAGAGCAAAATAAAAAACCAATTTTCTTTTCTAATATTTTTTAAACAATTAGAAGATGTTCTGCTCTCCAAAAAAAATGATACGTATCTATAATAATAGTTACTACACTATTCAAACATATATGACTCTATTCCACAACAAGGATAGAATCTGTAACAAATACAAATAATAGACCAACTTTTTATTAACAAAATAAGTAGATAGTACATTCCTCACATATTTACATTATTTTGTCTATCCTTCATTTTCAAAAATCATAGAAGCAATGGTAATCCAATTCCTTGTGTTAAATAATATTTTATTTTTAACTTTTATATGTATTGAGAAATAAATCAATCATTTCTATGATTAGTTTCAAAATAAACAGCATGCACTTAATAAATAATAAACTAAATGCCAATCAAATTTAATACATTCTCTTTCGTTAAATTGTTTAATGCTCTATTATTTTAGTTAAATCAACAATATAATCAAGTAAGAGCAGTGGAGATATATAAAAGTGATTAAGATAATTCAAATTGAATATAATTTGACATTATAAATTTAGCAATGTACAAATAAAAAATTCTCTTAATCTTAAAAAAATATTAAACATAATTCAGTAAAATATCTAATTATTTGAACAGGTAAAAATAGTTTTGCGCAACAATAGTGATTTTATTGTCATAGACCTCTAAGAGACCAAGCTTGATTTGAAATAAAATGTTTTGCAGCAACTCTTCTCCCTTTCGTTTACGCGTTACATCCGGTATCTTATCACTTTACGCTTGCCCTTTTCAAACGTTCACATCGCAGTGACGCGCTCGCATCTTAGCGTAGGTTTTTGACGTTCCCCACAGCGAAGCTGATCTTAACACGTTCGTTTACCGAAGAGGCCAGCCGTCTGCGCATCAAATCGCGACGCACTAACGACCAAGAAGACTCGGCGGCGGCAGCACGAACCGGAACCGCTAGCAGTCGTTCCTCGGTCTCGGAAATAATATTCCTAAGTTTTTTTACGGAGCCACGCATCTTAAACAAAAAAATAAAAAGAGAGAGAGAGAGAGAGAGAGAGAGAGAGAGAGAGAGAGAAATGGCAAAAGGGGCAGACGTGGCGGAGGTACAGGACGATGCCTGGGACGGGCAGAGGGAGAGAGAAGGTGGCGGAGGCGCTGCACCACGGAGAATTGAAAATGATGATTGGCGGTAAGCGGGCTGCCAGCGTTGATGGAGGAGCAGGAGGGCGGAGAAGGGAGGATGTAGAGAAGGCACAGCACGTAAAGGAGTACTAAATAAGAAAGCCACGAGGGAACCGGGACCAGCGGGGACCGGGAGGGAACCGCGAGCAACTCTGATCTGAAGGAGGACATCGCAACAAGGCGAGAAGGGGTGGGCAGGCGAGGAAGGGGGAAAAGAACGACCGCTGGAAAAAGAGTCGGGCAGCGCGCGAATTAAGTCGATCGCGGTGCGTGGAACCACATCCTTCGCGCCCGCTGCCTCCTTCGCGGATATCGGCCTCTCTCCCGGTATCCCAGTCCCTTTCCCCGCAAACCCCATCCCGCTCCCGCATCATCAGCCGCGCTTCTTCTCGCTCCTATGAGGAACGCATCGACGCGCGTACCCCCTTCTTTATTATCGGCATCGACCATCGTCTTTTGTTTTATAATAACCGCCGCGCGGCTGCGGTCACGCCGCTCTCCGCGCATCGACGATCTCCTTTTGCAATGCCGGAGGAACTCACCGCGCGCTCCAGAGGAATATAGGGAGGAACCCGGTCGAAGGGGGTCCGTAGGTTTATCGCGATAAATCGCCGATGGCCGGTAGTGACGTCGAACTGCGTGCACGTACTTCGATTGTTACACCGTTCCCCGCTCGGTTGTAGCGTTGCGAAACTGTGAAAAGATTGTAACGTCGATCAGTCTGTCGGCCAATCGACCGGTTGGTTGTTTAGCGAAATCCGGTGGTAATTTTAACGTCACGAAGTCGGTAGCTAGTACGATAAACGCGTATCACTACGTTAAATCGTTTCGCTACGGTAGACAATAGAGTAATAAACTGTCGGAAAATCTCTCTTTATCCAAGCTCGCTCATTGAGAAACAAATCGCGTTGGCAATTGCTGATATTGCTGGATTAGAGAAAGAAATAAAATAAATAATTTGATATTTACAGAACAAGTTTTGTAGAACCATAAATAATTTCGATAGTGATCGATTGATATAGTAATATTGATCAAAAAAAGCTTTTAATTTCGTAGCTTATTTCTTTGATAGTAACGATCGTTTCTAAATACTTTAATTCGAGACGCATTCAGAAAAAAATATTTAGTTTCAATAACTATAAAATAATAATATAAATTATAATTCTATATATAAAACATGTATAGTTATTACCTTTATAATTATCATTACTATCTTTCTACTTTCCGTTTAGAAGATACAATCGACATGTCATTCTACACTGAATCTGTTTCATAGTTATTGCAACTGTAAAATAATTCAATGTATTCAATTATATATATTAATTTCACACATAAAAACTTATATATTATAGTTGTCACCTTATATAGTTGCGCTTTATTATTGCTGTTTTTCTCTTGTGCAGAAATGAGTGAGATAGATTGAAGTATATGTCACAAGTGTGTTGAATATTAATATACATACGTCACGAGAGTCGTCGGATTATAGCGATTTAGATCATAAAAGCTCTTAGCATACGCAAAATCGTCTTCCATTCGCTGATCTGCTTAACGAAAAGATACACGGGCACTATTTTACGACGTGGCCTTTTATTAAATATTCCTGCATCGGATGAGACCAAGTTACATCTGGCTCTCTCGTCGTCGGAGACGGAGATGCGAAGAATAGATAAGATCGCGACAACGGGGGGGCTACGTCTCGACGAAGCGCCCTTAATTCGGCAATAAAAACGCCGGCTCACGTATATTATTTTATTTTGGTACCCGGACCGCCGCGACTTAAACGCATCCATAATTACCGGTGTCTACGTGAACCGCTTAACTTATCGCACGCTCCCGCGCGTACAAGCCTAATTTATGCGTGCGTGGATTTTAACTCCCACGCCGTGCGCTCTCGGGAGAGTGCACCGCACCGCGCACCGTTTGGATTGTTCATGCCCACGAACCCTGAGTGCTTTGCGTATACCCGTCCCCGGGGCCCCGGCAAGAGTTATCCGCGTCGAGTTGCGACGAGCTCCCGATACGCCCGGCACGAATCCAGATCAACCGCGTTGGTTTTCGCGCGCCGACTGGAAAGCGAAATCGCGCCGCCGCCCATAAATCGCGCGGCGAACACGCATTTCACCGAACGAACTCGCGTTCAATCGATTCGTACGTTGTATTTTTACGCTGTATTCCTGTAGCACGAGTATGACGTGTTGCGAGATATCGCCTTTCGTGAGTAATGCTGAGTGGTAACACGTACATTTTCTTATGCCGGAAAGGAAAATATTTACCACGTTAAGGTTCGACGTGATTTCACTGATATTATCTGTCAATTAAAAGTCTTTCAACACCATCCACATTTTATAAGTATACATATTCGCGTATAGTTAGTTTAACGTAGATGATTAAATCGCAGGTGATTTAAAGATACAAGTTGATAAGTGGGATAGAACACCCCAAAAAATTAATCTTTATATTTAGTTTAATTAATATTATTTTATTTTTACTGAATCTAATTAAATTTATATTCATATATTTTTAATTTATTTTTAGTAATTATTAATTATATCCTTTTATAAAATAGAGAAATATAAAAATAATTATCTTTAGATTTCGTATTTCTCACCCAACATCAACTAACAATAACGTAACATTAATTTCTTTCTAATTTATGAAATGTTTAATTTCATATTCAACGTAAATATAATATATAATATTGTACATAACAGTTATATTGTTTAGTACAAACCAGATTGGTACAGACTAATGTTTTTTTTTTAAGAGTAAAACGTATTGTGTTTTTTCTTAAATATATTTTAAGGCTTCAAATATACTTTAAACAATAGTATAAAAAAAACATATTTAAAACATATTAAAAACATCAATTAAGCATATTTTAAAGCATGTTTAAGACACGTTTAAAACATGTTTTTTACCAATCATGGTACAAACTTATAACATTGATGTTATGTTATTATTATTATTATTAGTTCGTGTTTTCTGCATACTTTCCTTTGCCAGAACAAGATTTTTAAGAAAATTGGACCACCACATCTATCCACTTAATTTTATATTAAGTCCATAAAAGAAAGCGTCAAAAGAGATTTCAGCAAAATATGAAAAGTGAGTAGAAGAACGATTTAACCGCGAGAGATGCCAGAGTGCTTGCTTAAAATTGTTCGCTCGTCATGTTGTTTATACCAATTGTTTGAGAAGTTCGGTCGAATCGTAATACCTACGGAAGTGTGTAACAAGTGAACTCATCTTCGACGGGAGAGCACTGTACAATACATAGAAACCACAGAACACAGTGAAGAATAATGTGAAAAGCGGCAGGTAAGCGCATGCCATGGAGACGCGAAAAAAAAGTACGAGCGAAAGATAAGCGATGCTGCTCGCACTCGACTGAGGTAGACCCGGTAATTTTGTCGAATTGCGCCGAGCGATTACCGTACGTACAACAGTATGAATTTTCCGTTTGTTTGAGTTACAGGTTTGCGTAAGGTCGCTCAACAACCTGCTGGCTCTCGTACGGAAGGAAGGAAAGGTGATCAGTTGAGCGAAGGAGTCGTTCTGGATGGCAGGGATACACAAGAATCGGGCGAGAAGGGTGCGTTACACGCGCGAATAGTCCTGAAGACCCTTCGAACAATGACCAGAAAAAAGGAGGACCCACGCAGTTGCTTTCTCTGTACTGAGAGGGTACAGGCCGGTAATTTGCCTGATGGCCGGCGATTAACACTCAAATGAACGGCGGGGGGAAACGCATGGAGCTTTATCCCATCTCTGTATTCCCGGTGTTACTGCCCCTATCGCCGCTCCTTTGTTCCTGTAGAGATTCCTCGCTGAATCTTTCTCTCGTCCTCTACCCGTTGAACAATGATAGCGGCGATTCCGCACCGCGATTTTTCCGGCAGCTGAATAAAGAAGGAGGAAGAGAAGGAGGAGGAGGAGGAGGAGGAGGAGGAGGAGGAAGAGGAGGGGAGGAGGAGGAGGAATAGGGGAAGGAAAATAAAAGAATAAGAATACACAACGTGAGCGTGCGCGCGCGCGTCTTCTGCGAGCCTGCCAGAAGAAGGATAATTCCCTGTAAGTGGATAATGTCTCGACGTTGCTCCTTGCCTACGCAGTCAGGATCGTCGTCTTGGCCAGTCGTTTCCCCTCTCAGTCTTTCTCTCCTGTTTCGATTCTCTTACCCTGCCTGTCGTTTCGCATGGAAGATCGTAGCCGATGGCTGGACGCTTTGTAGTTCGGTCTGTCTGTCCTACCTTCTCCGGTAGGACAGACTATTTCTAACTCTATCTTGAGTCCCGCCGAAGGATCTCATTGTGCAACCCGCTTTCATAGTTCCACCCAGTGCTCCCGGACGCGTCTCTGCCCATGGAATTCGCGTTTTTCCTTCTTGCTGTATTTCCCCTTACTTCTCTTTCCATCCGCGTCGGGCACTTCTCTTCCCTTACCCCGGACTTTTATCGTGCAGGGATAAACCCGCGCTGCCGTTTGCGGCTCATCCTCCAATTATCCCTAATACAGAGAATACTGTGGAACGTTATTATTACTACCGTCTATTTGGAATCGTTGCTTTCCTTCTTGGCTTTCTACACCGCGACACGTGGTGAACCATGAATGTCGAGCGTATCTAGAGAATTGCTGAGAATCGTCTTCAAAAGAAAGAGTGTAATAACAGAAGTTGTATAGCAAGGTAAATTACAATGCATGATAAATTAAGTTCAATAGCGGATGATTATTCCAATTCAACAATTCTGCATGAAAATCACAAAATAATATTAAAATTGTTCAAAAATTGTCAGATAATTATCGGATATTTATCGGATTTCAAATATTTTTTGCATATTTACAATTTTCATTAACCTTTTAAATCAGTAACGATGATATATTTATGATATACCAATATAGCACAAATTATTCCAGCAACATTGCAACGTTTCAACAATATTACAGTAACTTTGCAAACGTTGCAGTAATGTTGCAAATTTTTGTTTTGTATAGACTAAAAGACCAAAAGTGTAACTTTAAATCAATGTAAAAGTACATAGAAGAAGGAATGATTGCCCAAATATATTAAAAATTTTTACTAAATATAAGACCTGAAATAATTTTATTGAACTATCAAAATAACATAGAATGTATAATGAGCAATGCTAATTTATCTCCATTCGTTCATTTTTTAAAAACATTAACAATATATGATAATAAAGATACATAAATAAAAAAAATCTGTTCGATTTTATTAAGAACTACATTTACTATCTAAGATTAGAAATCAAATATCTCAGACAATCATATACAATTGTAAAACAAAAACATTAAGAATAAAAATATTTACTTAGGTGTACGATTTTTTTAGTCCATACAAAATAAAAATTTGCAACATTACTGCAACGTTTGCAAAGTTACTATAATATTGTTGAAACGTTGCAATGTTGCTGGAATAATTTGTGCTATATTGGTATATTATAAATATATCATCGTTACTGATTTAAAAGGTTAATGAAAATTGTAACGTAACTTCTATTATAGATGTGTTTACAACGAGATGTTATAGCAGACTGAACAATTGCTTCGTGCTCAGACACATTTACGCGTGTTTTGTTTGTAATGTAGCCTCGATTATTCTACTTATTACTCCTATAGTCTACTGACTTTGGTCTCCCCTACGAATGCCTGAAATCACAAAATAAGATATCTTCAAGATATCTTATTTTTATCTTATGTTTATATCTTATGTGTCGATTTTGATATACGTGCTGAATATTATCAAAATTTAGGTCAAAGTTGAGTAAGTTGGCCTAAAGTCAATTAGATCAAAGTTAATTAAGTTAACTCTGGCTTTAGGCCTAAGATATCTCATTTCATGATAATTATTTTAATGGTCCAACAAAATTATATTTTCAGATCTGTTAATTTTTAGATACTTCAGCAAAACCGTTCTTTCCATGTACAATTGCCTCATTTCGGTTTTCTGTATATTTTCATTTGAATTCAAAGCGGAATTGTTTCCTTCCTTGTTAGATGTAAAAAATCAATAATTATCGTTTAATTCTGTCGATGAACATCTTCCTGCGACAGAGCTTCGTTCGTTCGATAATAGATGCTCGGACGATTCTTTGTTCGCCACTGTCGCGTCGCTCATCAGGATGCGCATTCGAGATGGAAGAAACGAGAGAGAAGCAAAAAAAAGGAAGCGAGAGACTACCAGCAAGGCCATTGTAATTATTGTACTTCGCAGCGATTGTTCGAATACGTGCGAACTGTCGGTACGAATCTCAGCGGCACTCCGAACAGTGGAACGCGGCAATATTCCTCGTCGCACTTTAACTGCCACTCTCGCGTGGTCGCGTGAAGGAACCCAAGCGAGGGGTACAAGTCAAACGATATACCGCCTTGAAATCTACATCCAGTCTTCTGAATTTTATAGGCCGACGAAGAACGGCGATTCCCTCACACCGCGCTCGCCATCGTCGTCTTTATGATGGGCATTTCCGTGACGGCTAAATGCAGCGCGATGCAACGCGGCCAGATCATCCGCCGAACAACTTTTTACCCATCGATCGCGATGACTTTTACGATAGCGAAGTCGCGGACCGGCCCCCTCGCGATCATAAAGCCTCCAAGACCGTACTTGAGTTTCGGATGGAACGCAACGCAACGAAACACAACACGATCCTGTATGAAGGACGCCACCTCTTTGTACGCCTCTAAATGCCATCAAGGAGCGTACGCGAGAGCGAGCGGTTACGCGAGAATTTGTATTCGTTATGCGCCACCGGTTTAAGAACGATTTACATTCTTAGTCGATGCTACGCCTTCTCTGGAGCCGCTCTCTCGACGCGAGATTAAAGTTCCGCAATTTGGGATTGCTCGTATACGAGCATTTTCAGGAGAGTTTTAGATTCCCATCAAGTCGAACTCATACACATTCAGACCGTCTTATAAAATGTCCGAATTAAAGCTTATTCTAGTGCGTTGACAAGAGATTTATGTTCTTTGCGTATTTTATATGTATAAAAGATCAGTCAGTGCAACTTTAACGAACGCAAAATATGTATATTTCAAAAGAATTTTAGATTTTCAAATCGAATTCGTACACTCTAAAAAATATGAAAGTAGATTTAACACCATTATGTGGAATCTATATACAGAATTCTAATCGTGTTGTACCGACATGAACACCAAGGGTTTTAAATCCATAGCATGGTGCTAATATTAATACGGTGAAAATTACAAACACTGTCTGCGAAGTTAGGATTTTATTAACTTTTAAAAAATAATGATTATTTCGATAGAACTGTCCATTATTCTACTGCTCTTTCAAAATAACAAAAAGTTCTGCATTTTTAATATTAAAAAATCAAAAATAAAGGAAAAACTACCATGCTAACTTCATGTTCCAGAACGATATAATTTCCTTTAAAAAATCAGATGCCACCAAATATTACGACATCTGCATATAAACACTGCATGTTAAATCTACGTCCAACACAAATTCAAAACCCTTAGCATTTATATTAACACCATCATAGTATGGATTTAATTCATGATGTCCACATTATGTTAGTGTTTTTATCGATATTACTAATAAGAAGAGTTATATCACATAGTTTTAAATCCACACCCATGTTTTTTAGAGTGTATACATCTTATAAAATGTTTAAATTAAAGCTTGTTCTAGTCCGTAGACAAATGATTTATGTTCTTTGCAATGTTTTAGGATCAGCAGTTGCAATTTTAGCAAATGCGGAATGATATTTCGCAACTAAGATATGATGCGCACGTCCGAGTAAAGAAGATCGTACAAGTGCGCATATCGTGAAGAGCATAGCTGGCAAGACAGTGAGAATAATTTATGGCGTGGGAAGACATTTGCATTCCGCGAAAGATGCTTCGGCAGAGATGGTCAAGAAGAAACGAACTAGTAGAACGGAAGGGAAAGCAGAAGACATCGACATCTTTCCTCGCACAATCTAAGTAAAAAGATTTTACGACGAGGTGCCGGTGGTCATTTCTCCCTGAGCGCGGTCGAAAACGATCGAAAAATTGCGTACGACATAAACCAAAGAAAGAAGAGCGACGCGCCACGCGCGCCGATGAGAACAGCTTTGCGAATGGCGCGGCGCGGCGCGTCGTTGAAGAGTTCCCATGGATGCCAGACTCGCGGAGTTGAAAAAATCTATAACGTAAGCCACTAGTAGGCAAAGCACAATCCCCATTGGCTCTCTTCCCGAGGTCCGGCAAGACTCGCGCGAATAACTCTAGACTAGATCAAACCATAGGCCACGTTTTCGTTATTCTGCACTCCTCCGTATCGGCTCGCGCCCAAGTAGACGAGAGGATGAGCCGGGTGAAACGATGAGCGACGAGCGAGCAGGCCAAACGGTCAGCGATCAGTGGAGGTCTCAAGACGGGCACACACTTTTGTTATGAGGATCATATAATATTCCAGTCAGCCTCGCGGTTGAACAACGGGCATCAGCACTCACGAGCTGAATGATAATTCGGTGGAGGGCTACGAGAGACGCTGGGTAATTGCCAGCTTCGCCAATCATTATTACGTGTGTCGTTGGATATGCAGCGCTATTGACACACGGGGGGAACGGGGGAAGGAGGGGGGGGGGGGGGACATACAGATAAACGGGGCCCACGATCCGCGAACTAACGGCAATTCAGATGCGCATAATTTGCGCCTATCAGTAGTCTACGGGAACTTATCGGTATTCTCGATAGTAATCTAAATTTGATATTATATCATTAATGTTCAGTGGTTTTCATCAAAATTTATATAACTTTCTAACAATAAGATTTTTTTCTTTAGAAAGATTTTCGACGCTCTGACTGAACAAAGTCATTATGGTCATATTTGATCCCGATTTTATCTATAACTATTAAAGGATTAAAGGTAATATTAAAAAGAACAAATAGTTACGATAGCGTAACTACTTATAAATTATATAACAAATTTATTTATAAATTCATCTCTTAGATGATGCGTCAAATTAATTTATAATTTCCATGTTATAAGTTCGAGTAGACTGTGATTATAAACTATACCGAAAAAACCGGAACTGGGCAAATAGTTGTGATATTACCAGCATCTAATTTATGAATTAAATAAAAAATTAATTAATTTACAAATTAATCTTTAGATAATACGTCAAATTAATTTATAATTTCCACATTATAAATTCCGATTCAATTTGTCAGAGATTGTCAGAGACATGTAGCTATAATTAATAGATAATAATAGAAAATTACTGTCGCAAGTTGTGGCAGTTTGAGTATACGTGAAAGTTTATAATTAGCCATATAATTAAACTGCCATGCAATTCTAATACGTGTTGTTGCCAGTTAATGCATACGAGAGATATACATAGTAATCTGATTGTATTTGATTTAGCGTGGGTTAATTAAAACAGTGTGCCGTGATCGATGTACCGATTATTGTGATACCTCTCGACATTGGTAACCAGTATATAACGGTACTTCTCGATAAGGAAAATCTAAATCAAGATCAACCAATGATAATTAATCAGTCACTTTAATGTCTCTTCGATTGGAAATATTTATACTTGCAGCACAAATACGAATTGGTTTATGGAAAATCTGTTATATTGAACTTTTTCAGCGATTATTTATATTTA